>NW_027155119.1:57443-98460 GCF_002600585.1 Cystoisospora suis | reverse complement strand
GGAACCCCCCCCCCCTGAACTCTGCTTTCCCCCTCGTGAAGAAGGAGATCCTTTCGCCGTCCCTGCTCCTGCTGGATGATAGCTGTACATCTTCGCCCATAGCTTGGAAACAATTTGCTCATAGATGGGAAAGATGTGCACAGATCTATTCGATTTGATCTCCAACAAAGGAGGTAACGTTGCTAACGGAAGATCCAAGAAACGCCGATTGATAAACTGCAATGGATGATACACTTTCACTCTGAAAAAGAACGAAAGGAGAANNATACAGATTGGAGAAAGAAAGAAAAGCAAGATAGATTCCACAGTAGAACTCCAGGAAACATATAGAAACGTGAAACACGAGAACAAGTCAGTAAAGAACATCATCATATCAAGCTAGCTAGGATGACCCTGTGAACGGATGTATTCTACTTCTGTTAGGGTTGAAGAGATACACTCCAAAGAACGACACCATACAAGCACTGCACACAGGGAACAGTGAGCGTGTCTCTCCATGAGCTAACATATCGCAGCATATAAAGAGAGCTGGTGAACTTTCAAAGCGATGAAGCGGAGGAGAAACAGAATGATTGAGAGTTGTTCCTATATTGACTCCAACATCGAATATATATGCATATCTAGGGGTGTATGCACCCGGGTACACCTTCAGAGCTATACGACGAAGAGAAAAAACACTGTCCGATCAAACTGACCCACTTCTTTTGGACCGACGAACCGTAAGACAGAGAGGAGACAGTATGGAGGAGACACCGGATTAGATCAGAAGGAGACACTTACTTGATGCGTTGCTCAAGCACCTTGCGAATCCTATTTCTCAGTCTCATAAGAAGCTCTTCAGTTCGGCATCGACTGACCACTTGTGGATTAACCTGAGATGTATGTTCACCCACCGAAGAACACGAGACTCCTTAAATTTTACGAAAAGAACTCGGAGATAAAACTACCGAGAGACCGACAAAGAGAAGCACTCTCAAAGGATATCATGCCACTCACTCTACAAAAAATCCACTTGTCATATACCTACTCCTGTCCATAGATCCCTCGGGAGAAAAACGAATACCCTCAACCAACGCTAGACGGTGTCAGCAGTTCGTACATGCTTGAATAAGACGGAGAACGACAAGAAATTAGTGGGAACTCTTATCTAACCCGTCCCGCTTGTACATACAGAAATAGACAGGTATACACGTAGTAGATCTTCTATTCACGCAAGACCCGCAACACAGCCCACGCACAGACGAGTAAGTAAGGCTTCAGAAAGCTAAAAAGCAGCCTGTAGAGACCAGCAACCAAACACACTATAACTTTTTCAGACGACCACACATGAACAAGACATGAGGAAAGAAATATCAAAAAGAGAAGGTTCCTTCCACCAGTCGTCGTCATCCGTCAAGTTCAATCCCCCGGTCCTGCGAGCTGACCTTAAGGGGACTGCAGTCTGCAAGAAGTTGATTCGCTTGACTCTTCTTCACATAAACAAGGATATACGCGTTATATAGCTTTGAACGAGATCGGACCATCCGACCTGCAAAACCCAAACAACCCATGAGGCAGTACAGAAACGTTATCTCCTTTGTTCTTCGTCTGCGACCGCTCACGCATTCCAACTAGAGCGCATTCATCCTTCAGAAAATCAGGAAAACACTTCCTCATCTACTGTCATACGGGGAAGCATACGACAGCACCCATATTCACGGCAGTATACGACTCAGCAACTTGTGAATCAAAAGACATAGACACCACCTATCTTCGTCGCAATCACGTAAGAAAGACGCGCAGTAGCTTTACTCTCCATCACTGCAGACACGGTGCTGCGCTGGTCTTACCACGGAGATACAAGAAGTACTTCTTGAATCTCCGTGGTAAGTACGAGCACGGTCATAAGGAGAAAAGAAGAATAGAAGAATGCTACTTAAGGAAACTATTCTTCTACTTTTCTTTAGGAATACTGCCACTGCTGCCAGCAGAGAGCCACCGCAACAGATTGCTCGGGATCTGACTCGGCACCCTCCACCCCACTCCCCAACCCCCTCTCTCTCTCCCTTTCTCGACGTTGTGGTGAAGTGCATACGACAATTACCGATAAAGTACATGCCACAAATATGCCTTCCCTGAGGGCCGTTTTTGGCTCACGTGCATCTAAGGAGTAGATGAAGAAACATGTGTACTGCTGAATGCAGTGAAACAGTAAGACGAGAGAGACCAGAAAAGCATCTGCCGAGAAGACACTAAGAGAACTCTCTGATACGTCCGACGTTAACTATGATGGTACCCAATGCAAAAGGAGCGACTGAAAGGGGTTGTTTATACACTGTGGTCTGTGTCTCTACTTCGAAGAGGGATGTGTTCACGCAAGAAAAAAGAATTTGGGGACATGCCCATACCTGCGAGATAGTTGCACGGTTCTTCTTCTTCACCACCGAAGTTATCTCCGATAGCCGCATATTCTGAGACTGGATAAACTTTATCGTCATCAAACCGAATCCTACACAGAGACACCACCCATAGAAAGACTGACAGATAGATCGATGGCCACAGGAATACAAACGCATACACATTCGACAGCTAGAAGGAGGCATCCATCTAACTCCCCACCTATTCTCTAAGTGAGCGTAAAGAGACAGGAGAACCATCACTCCTCTTTCCGAAGTCTTGCAAAGGACTAAACCCTAAACTTTGAGCTACCACCCAGCCCAGCACTCCTCGCGTGATAAGCACCTCTGGATGGGCACCTTCAAAGGCAGGACTCGAGAAACACGACGGGCTTATTCCCCTTAAAGTCATGAAAAAAGCAAATCCGTTAACATGGAAAACGCCTCCACCCCCTGACCGACGCCGGTTAAGCGTAGTCAGTGAGAAAAGGGCGCTACGGTTTCTTCCGCGTGTTACAGAACACTGACTGCACTAGCCACACAGGCCACCCTCTCTACTGTGAAAATACTTCTGTCCCTTCTCACCATTGAGTCCGAGGAGGAGGTCGTAGGAAGCAATAGTAGTGCCCAGAGTTGACGTCTCCTAAAGGCAGAAAGGAGGGTAAGCTCTTGTGTAGTGAGACGGATTTCGTTCTAAGAGGATTTAAACGATCAGTCGTCATAGCTTCTTATCTCCTCACGAACAATGAGAGTCGGGAACAACGGTTGCAAGGACAGTGTAGACGACACACAGAGATCTGTGAGGAAGTTATGTGGGCTCCATCACGAAAAACTTGGTTTGCTTCGAAGACGATACGCATCGTCTGAGAGGCTGGGTTCAAGCAAGATGGGAGTCTGACAGACTTCTCACGTTATTCCATGCCTAACCACACATATGGTTACATACAGTTCAGCAGTCCTAAATGGGGTCAGCACTTGTGGACGTACGGTCACAATCACTATTTCTTTACAGCGCAAGCATTGGGATGACGGTCAAACAATCGCGACGTCGGTGGTGTAGGTTAGACAACTCTTCTCAAGACAGGTGGGGAAACGAGAAAAACTATGGAGGAGGAGAGGAGGAACAAGGCGTTTTCAGCTCCTACCCTGATGGACAGAGACTGCATGCAGCTCGTAGACCCCAGCATCAGGACAGAATTCACTGAGATCTAAGTCTCTTGTGAACTCGAAGCTGCGCAAAAAACAAAGCACAATACAAAGTCAACAGCTACACAAGAACAAGGCTGTGAAGAACTCCAATCCTGCGGCTCCGAAAGCTACAGAAGCTACATATTAAACAACTGTCAATATACACATGACATCGGCGCGGAGTGGGTAGTTCACGCCCGCAACTCATCGGTCCGTCCCCCAGCTTTCGCCCAGACTCAGCAAAACCACCTCCAACACGAAGGGCGCATGCGTAAGCCTGGGTCAGTTAGTGCGTGAGAAAGGAAGCTGAAAAACCGTAGTGGCTGCGGTGAAGACAAGACCACATAGGAGCTGCTGTCGGCGAAGGAGAGATCACGGAATCTATTTTCCATCGAGATCTTTACAGGTGTGTACAAATAGATGATACACACATACACACGAGACAACACCAAAGCGGGGACTATGAAAGTGTAGAAGTACAGGCATCTCCGAAGACCGTAAAGGAAAAGGATCCGCATAGTCAGGCACAAAAGTGTTCTGATACAACGCTAGTGAGAAGAACAGTTACAGTGCTTTCTATCTCCATGACGATTTTTCAGACTCAGAGATATATGTGTACGCAGGTATCCATACATATCGAAGGAACTCGAATGTAGTCTATTTTCTACAGCCGCCATTTCATACCTGCTGAAGACCTTGACGGTATCCATCTTTTCATAGTCAAAATCAAATCTCTTCAGAAGAAAGATGCAGACGGGAGGAAACCGAAGAAAGCGGACACCCTTCTTAGCTCTTTGTTTTCCGTATTGCTCGGCATCATAGGAATTCTCTCCTTCTAGGACCTCTGGCTGAACCAACCGACGTAGACTTTCGACAACCCCGCTACATCCTTTAACATCTAGGTTCAAATCTTCGAACGTCTCTTTCCGAGCACTTTTATAATCTACTTCGATACATTCGATATACGTCTCCATTTCCCCTTCGAACATTCTTTTAACCGAGCCTTCAGCAGGGGTACCTTGCATTTGCTCTTCAACTTTATCCAGCAGAAGTTTCAGGAGCTCATGGGTATCCTGCTGAGTAAAAGCATCTGCGGCATCCCAACCGAACGAGCGAATCAAATCCTTGCACGCGACAGGTTCGGACGATGTATAGAGACGAAAGAAGAGATTCTGTAGAGCAAGAGAAATGGATGGAGGTCGTCGTTGTTCCTGTTCTTCTTCTACAAGAAGATCTAACATATCCTGCTCATTCCAGTCAGAAAAGTCTTCTTCTTCTTCGGATTCTTCACTTGAACAGAAACTACTATCTCCTAACGGGGAACTCGACATTCGTGCACTTGTACTACCACGTGAACGAGCACGAATCGCTCCTTCACCCCTGGCATCCTCCTCTTCCATATGAACATCCGTACACCCCGTCTCTTCCATGTCTTCTTTTCCCTGCAGGTAAGCACCATCAAACAGAAAGCCTCGGGCATACAAGAAAACACCTACAGAAAAGACTCGTCTGGAGTGTCGTTCTTCTTCGCAGCCCTAGACACGGGAAAGGCCAGTATGTCCCTCTACCCAGGTGCGCTGAAAAAGCGAGACTGTCCGTTCCCTTCGCAGAGACATCGCCAACCACAAAAAGCTGCAAAGCTATCAACAAGAGAAGATTGCAAAAGGACAGACAAACTCCACCAGAAACTACGGTAGTTCCTCCGGCTCCGCTGACTCAAGAGGAGCGCAACGCTAACAGAGTCGCTGGCGCCATCTCACGGTGAGAACAAGGGGGACAGAGCACTAACCAGAGGGAGAGAGAGAAAGCGAAGATGATCGACATGATCTCACCGCGACAGAATAGAGACAGTGCACGTGTAGTCCCAGTTCGAGAAAGCAACGACGCCACACATGCATGACAACTGTCTTATCTATCCACCTATGCTCCAACCATCTGAAGTCGGTTACGCAGGACGTGTATCTACACTGGTACACAGCGAAGGTAGCCACATCTACTGTGTTCTTTTAGGAGACGTAAGAAGAGACGTGAGGAAGTAAATAACTGGTAGAGGACTCACAGGCATCTCATCCTTCATGTCTCCTTCTTCATTTCCTCCCGGAGTATTAGCTCTCCTCTTCCTTCGTTTCCTTCTGCCTTCAAGGATTTCAACACTTCTGCTACCACTTGTTACCCTCGCATCAAAACTCATCGCGTAGACAGCTTGTCTGAATTTCCCAATATAGTAAAGACTCTGTAGGAGCGCATTCATATAACAAGTTGCTCCATGGTTCTTCAGGCCTACATATCCTTTTCCAGCTCGCCCTAGACTGACTGGAGCACCTCCTAAGGCCGTGAGAGCAGAGAGCCTTCCGCCTCTGTCCCCACTAGTGCCTGTTCCTCCACCAACACAAGGGCCGAGGACATCTTCTTTGTCATCTTCTTCTTCCCATTCCTCATCTGCCCCGAGATCTTCATTCCTCCTCGTCCCTGTCTCCCGTCCCTCGCCGCCACTTGAAGGTTTTCGTGGGGGTAGGGGTGAAGGAGGACAAGGTGTTCGGAGACTTCTCGACATGACAGCATTGCCACTAGGATAGACAGCTGCCCTGAGAAGAAGATCGCCCGATCTAGCATCAAGAAATCGATCCTCAAGTAAGCTCAGATAGCTAAGCAAATTATGCCAACCCCGATCTGTCTCGTCGGAACTAAACTGAAAAGATTCGTCCTTCCAGGCAGATCGAGCTGGTTCCGTTAGATTGACGACATAGATGTGGAATCGAACTCCACACTGGAAAATCCAATCTGCTGGCCAGTCTGGAAGACTCCCAATCTCAACAAATGCACCGAGCGTGTGACTCTGCAGGATCTGCGCCTGATGTGGAGTTACTCCCCCACTTGTTCTCCCTACGCCTTGAAATCTTCCCCCACCTCCGATGCCTCGATGTGCTTGAGGTGGAGTGAGAGGATGCACCATAAGGCGAAACCGAAGAGACGGTAAGACTTTCCACTCGCTATAGATAGTGAGGTTTTCTATATCGTCGTCTTCCGGAAGGGCCTGCGTGCCCTCAATAAAGCGTGAACGGAAACGTGGTATGAGTAACTCAAGCTCATTTGGAAGAGGTCCCTCTAACTCATCTCCTGTGTTTGTACGACGTGGAGGCGGTACAGACGTTTGGGAAGATGAAGAAGTAGGCGACTCATCTTCTTCACAATCCTCGCCTTCTTCCTCAGCTCCTGCCCCTCTCTGTGCAGGAGTGAAGAAGCCTCCTCCCCCATTGGGGGGTACAGAGCTCCCTCCATCCTCCCCACGAGCTTGATTTCGTGATGTCTGCCGAGAGGTTCTCTGATCAGCGTTAATGATAGTAGTATTAGCACTAGGATTGCCACCAGGAATGCTCTCCTTCCCACAGGCAGGGAAAGAAGGGACAGGACATAGAGCCTCCTCTGCCTCCATTGCCCCGTGAAGACCACTCACTGCCGTTGTTTCGCCACGCCCGCCTGGATCACGAGGCGAAGAAAGACCGCAGGGAGGAGCTGGAAAATTCGTCGACGAAGCTTGCGCCTTTTTTGGGGTTGCTGAAGAGGAAGAATGCCCTCCGAAAGAACTGCCTGACTTAACGCTCCTCCTCAAAGCCGTAAAACAAGGCGAAGACAAGGAGGCCTTGTCTGGGGATAGTCCCGGAATTGGAAATGTGAGTGGCTCAGGTGTGCACACACCGGACGCGAGTGCATCCTCCTCTTGTTCCCACCTGTCTTCCAAAACAGAAGAAAGGGAAGAAGGTGCAGGAGACGACGAGCGAGAACACGCGTTAGAGGCCGGAGAAAGAGGAGAGGAAGAGGACAGAGGTACAGACAAGGCGCTATGGACAGAAGGTAAGAAGGAGACAGATGAGAATGATGAAGGAAGAAGACCGCAATCCCAATCAGGTTTATTTCTAGTTGCAGATTCTGATACAGGGGACGCGCCGCTGAGGCAAGAGGTACCTAACTGGGGAGACGAAGGACGAGGAAAACATTCATCACGAATCCTACTTCTATCCAATGTGCCCTCGGACTGACTCATCTTGCGCGGGCAGACGCATGCAGGCAAAAGCCCCGTTTAGCTCCTCTTTCCTGGCACCGAGATCATTCTTCTTACTGTTGTCTGTCTTCTGCCAGTCGGCCAGCCATTTGGATCCGGTAGACTTCTGCGGTCTGCTCTCTCTCCCCCGTCGCCTTTCTCTGCCAGTGTATGCCGACCAGCCCACACACCTGCTACAGAAGACAAACCTCTTCTTCTTTTCCTGGGGAAGCCAAACTGATTAATAAGATAACGAAGAGCGGCGGACAACAACCTCTCTCGGTAGAAAACAAGATGGAAAGGCGGTAAAGACCGGGACAACGGAAAAGGAAAGAGCATGCCCCCGCGCAGGAGAAAAAACAAGGTAAAGACGACAACCGGAGAAAGCACAAGAAGGGGCAAAGGTCCGGATGAAGAATCTAGGGGCATGGACGAGAACCGAGACCCACACGTCCCTCATCGACTTCCCATGAACGCACATTCACTGTGCACGGGGCACTAGAAAATTGCCTCAACAACATCAATCATTCAAGCCAGCAAAGACGAACCGGTGCAGCTAATGGGAAAGACAGCGCTGTCAACAGAGAAGTACGAAACTTTTTAACGGAATCTTCATCCCTCGTAAAAACGGAGAAACCGTGGGCGAAGAGTAAGTGGAATACAGCGAGTTGAACTGGAGATGCATGCACCTGCCCGCACAGAGAGAAGGTCGGAAGAAAAGGCAAAGTGTGGTCACCCCTGGACGTAGAGGTACCGTTGGGAAAGAGACGATGCCCTCCTCCGTGAAACGGACTCCACAGAACTGACGAAGAACGCCCAGCATATAAACCGAGGAGACAAAAACGGAAAGAAAAGTAACGAAGTTCCAGTGGAATTCCCAATGACCGACGTTTGGAGCCGAGGACAAGTGCTATAGAAAAGGAAGTGAACGGCCTGTATCCCTGGCTCAGTCTGGCTGGATTTGTCAGCTCCGATGGAAGTAGCGATAAACAGGCACGAGGCACTTCAGAAAGTGCGACATGTCTCTGCACCGGCGTCGGAGATCCTGCTTACTTGCTTACGCAGGGTCCTGATACACACCGGCGCAGAACGATGGGAAACAGAGCTTTTCTGCCCTCGGGGATGGTGTGTAAAAGAGGACACGACACGCACGTGACCTCCGCTGTGCCACTGCTCTGAAACAGCAGTCCAACCCGTACCCGATATATTTGTCTCTACAACATGGAGCTGGGCGTTCAGCCGCTGTGGTCTAGGCAATAGTCGGTTGACGGAGGGCGACAGAAGCAAAGGCGTGACTTTGCATGGAGGCTTGAGAAGGTGAAGTCAGTAGAGCATCTGGGAGCATGAGAACCATCAGGAGCTGGCCTATTCTGACGACCTGGCCTGGACGGAGAACGTGGGAAGGCTTCCAAGAGAGCGGAGGAAATTGCGAAGACGGAAATGTCGGGTGTGCATACAGTCGAACCCGCGGGACGAGGAACGGTGGAAAAACAAGCGGGGTCGGAAAAAAAGCAAAAAGTGATGCGAAAGGGCCTGTCGGAAAGATCGGTGCTTTGGCCGTTTCTGACTCAGATGCACAAACAGGGAAGTCGCGAGAAGAGGCGGTGGAAGGGTCAAAACCGTGAAAAATGATAGCGGAACATTGAAGCCTCACAGGGACGCAAGACTGCTGCAAAACAAGAGGAGATGAAGACGAGAGGCACACACAGTGGAGAGAGGCAATTCTTCACGGGCAAAAGCACGGAACCGGCAGGGAACCCCGACAACAGGCTGCTCTGGAAGGAAAAACAATTTTTACTCATTCGCGCGGTACGCTGGTGTTTCTATGCACCTCGCTTTTCTCCTTCGCATCACAACAAGGACGGCAGTATAATTTTCAGACCACGAGCCGGGGCAGCGATGTGACTCTTCTCTTCAGACGAAAAGGTCGTCAGGCCCAGCTCTCCTTCCTCCTTTTCTGTTTTGAGAAAGCTGCTCAAAAACGAGCTTCGCAAACCACATCGTGCTGCCACCGAATGCGCGGTGGGCGACCCAACACACATCAACACCTCGGTGTATGTACACCCCAGGGGCCTGTTACTCAATTCGCCGTTGGTGTCGTGCATGTTTCCTCAGGTGTCTTCTCCGCTACTAGTTTCTTCGTTTGCTCAGAGAACAAACACAATGCAGAAGCAAACGCACCTTCTTCTGCCACTGGAGGACTGTGGGCGCCAACGAGAACGCTCCATTCGACAGTGTCACGCACGAGCCTCCTCCGTCAAGCGGCGACGGCTGGAGGCCTTACGGGATCTTGCATTTCTGTTGACAAGGCAAGTTGGAGCCACGCATCGCACGTCATGCTCGCCCTTAACGTCCACGGCATTAGCATGTATTGAAGCTCTTGCAACTAAAAGAGCAACGTGCCCTCTGCTTTTGCCGTACGCCTAACAAGAGGGTATATAACTGTTCGGCGGCTGCGACCCTGTCGACTGGCGTCTTATCCTAAGAAGGTTGCTTTGTCGATAGTCTCCCTAAAAGACGCAGTTCGCCTACCGTCGTCTCATCAGAAGCTCTTCGGAACCCCCCTTACGTGTGGGGTCGTCACGCTTGTGTAGGAAATGGACAGCTTGCTGCATGGCAGTCGAGAAAGCACGGGAATAGGGAAGGCCAGCATCGGCTGGTAGTTTCTGTCGGCCTGCGTGCCTACGGGTGCCCCACCCCTGATCCCAGCATATGTAAAGCTTTTCAAGGGTTCCCACGGCGACCTTCGAATTCTCGCTAGCTGGCTATCCTGAGTGCCTCCTACTGCGGACTTTCCAAGAAGCGTGAATTGGGACATAAGCAACCAGCTAAACATGAGAAGCGGTGCACCTGTTGCGAGGAATCGAATCTTCAATCCGGGCTGCAGCGACGCCTGGTACAGGGCAAAGCAGAAGTTCTGCCATAGTGGCTGCGCAGAGAGACACTGTTGTCGCGAGAGTTACGGGCACCTGAACTCTGCCAGCTCGGAAACAGTTGTCTACAAGCTCCTGGCACCGACTCTTCTGTCCCCTCCAGTCCCTGACTTGCCGTTGGTGGTGAGAATCACTGCCTGCAGAGTGCCACATACTCGGAATGGGCGTGTTTCGGTTGCTTGCCAATATGTGCTGGGACAAACGTGCTCGCCCAGGGCCGGAAAAAAGTACTAGGACCTGACGACGAAACTACATGAGGAGCGGTTTGCATGTTCTGATTGTAGGCAATCACGTGACGACTAAGAGTCGCCCCGCACACTTTCCACCCCCCGTGCGATGACTGTGTGGCTACCCGAGTGTTCAACGGGGCTCGCCGGCAAAATCAGCACGTTGGAACAAGCCTAGTCCTGTGGACTCGGCGTCGTGAAAAATGACTTCAAGAGTGTCTTTCTGGGGGGCGCGTGCACCGAGACAGTAAAGAATAACTGAGAACTGTGGACAAAAGGAAACGCCACCAGCCGTGACCGGCAAACTTGGGGTCCACCGCACACCCGACGAGGTCCCGACACGTGCTTCCTCTCTGTACACTACGCGCGCGCACTCACGCACACGCCCAGGTACCCTGCTGCATACATAGCATGCCATCAGGCAACACCCTACGGCGTCACGCCGCCTCATAAGCTACTCGGGGACACGCTTGTGTACCCATGCGAAATCATTTGCAGACGTGTATCCCCATCCGCATAACCCGTACAGCTAGAAGAAAAAAAAGGCGGTTTACCGCTTGCCCGCGACTACTCTCGATGCCTCTCCCGCAACTCAGAGAGTTCTTGGCAGGGTGCTTACTTTCATCTCATTCCACTCCCCAAGCCGACACCTCCTTCCTGTCATCCATCACCAAAAGATGGAGGCTGCACCTCATAACTCCGCCACGTTGACTGTGTAACATGTGCGGAACTCACGCGCCCACAGAGTCATTTTCTACACGAAATAGCCCGTCAGGTAACATCAGTCACGCCTGATGTACTTGGATATGTCAATACTCTACGACAGTGCAATACGCATTGGGTACATGCCCCGACATCTCGTGAGTATACGTGGCATGCCCTTCGTACTGCACGCGGGACAGGCAAATTCCTTTAAGAATCTCGAGTTGATGTCGAGCTCAGTTCGAGAAGGTACCTTCATGAATGAAGCCTGTCTCCGTTCTTGACAAGGGTTGGTGCCGCCACGGTACACAATGCACGCGAGTCTCTACACTAACATTGTTCGCGGTCAGATATGACGGCGCCGGGCGTGTTAACTTCTGCGCCGCTCAGAAGCAGGATTCACTGATGCTTAATGCATCCGCGTGGTGATACGAGACGCTACCAGAAGAGCTCTGCGCACATCATCACACGTCTTGGGTGGAGTTATTTCAAGGGCCTTCTACACACCTCACGTCCCTTATCCTTCTCCGACACTGTTGTCCGCGCACGCGAAGCTTTGTACCGTAGCAGTTGAGTCGCATTTTTTAGTGTGCACCAGGTGACTCGCAGTTTCTATACTCTAACAGTGAACATGGAGAGTCCTTGATCAGTTGTCTCTATCGGCGGGCTGACCATGGACATCCTGCAGAAGGAACCGCAGACGTGAAAAACTCCTTGCGTCTCCTGCAAATGAAGCCCCGCGAGCCCGCCCGCCTTCCCCCCCCTTTCCCCACAAACAAATAATAAGGCCCTAGCTATAGCGCCAACAGTTCTACCCCCGAGACGACCATTGCCTTTCAGTGGAAACATTGTGATCAAAGAGCATTCTCAGGAAAAATTCTACATGTCTTCCTTTTGAAAATGAACGCGCTCCCATACTTCCCGTGTAACAACCGACTCATCAAGTTCCACTCGCATCCGGGATGAATATGGACCCCGACAGCAGCGGTATAGAAGAATTCCCTCAACAAAGCTACCTCTACCTGTCCTGTTGCCAAGAAGTGGGAGGCGCGGACAGGAACTGCCGTGTAGGTGTTTGCCCCCAACCACATGACGTCCCTCCTACAGCCTCGACGGCCAGAGACACGAAATGGCCTCGTCGCCGGGGTGCGCCCTGTGGCTAGCTATACGTGCGGGCCTGCCGCTCGAGTTGCACAGTCACACGGATCGGGAAAAAGGCGCCGCGAGGTATCTCACGTCTAGCAGGCTCTGCTTGAGGAAAAAACTTAGCGCACACCAGAGCGCTCCCCGTCGACTGAAGAACCCTTGTCTTCGAGAAACATCAGTGTACAGGAATGACGAAATCCACACGAACACAAAGACCACGCTGCGTTTCGGCAGCAGAATGGAAAAATTTATGCCATGCATTGTTGTGGACAGTGCAGCAGGTATACAAGATAAAGAAATGAAACCAGTACACTCAAAGAGAGAAAGAAGCAATGTAACACACAAAAAGAAGTCCTGTTTTTAGGCGCTCCGAGTAGAATACAGAATCGGAGCCTTCAAGGCCTGGACAAAAGATTGAAGGGGGGATCTCATGTCATACATGATGCAGACTGGGTCCCCACCCTACCAGACGCGCCGTCGACCCCTTTTCTCGCTTTCGCAATGGTACCACCGCGAGCCAGCTAGGTTCTTCAGCCCTGAAGTCTGGCACCTCCCAAGGCGCGAATGCCGAGAGTGCTGTCCCGCCCTTACACCTACGTAACCGAGCTTCGGGTGCCTCATTGCGTTGTTCTCTATCGCTTGAGGACCAGCGTAGAAGTGGCCGAGGCCCTTCACAAGCGACCGAATACAAGACGATAGACACATGTGAGGATATACATGCGTGTGGAAGTACCTATACACAGGCGGGGAAACACAATTCCGCTTGTTTGCTGCGCCTAGAGAAACTTAGGTGTTACATAGATACACAGGTGAACGTAAACACGATCCCCAGACGACCCGCTACAGCCGAGCCCAACGAAAAGCACCACGTCCTGTTATTTAAAATGCGACACGCTGCTGTCAATTCAAGTACCACCCTAAATACACAGCCCGAGTGCAACCACCTAAACAGCGATGGAAGCCAAGAAGAAGGAAGAGAAGCTCCGACAGGCGTGAAGCCTCCACAACGGTGAGAGCACCTTTGGACAAGAGAGAAAAAGGCCTCCGTTGATTCTCTGGTTGACGCCTCGTCGGACCTTTTGCTCCACCCCCGTCCGGTCTCTGTCGCTACACCGCTGAGGTCCATTGAAGGTACCGATACATATAGTGGGAATTGTGTTCTTTTCTTTTTCAGACACAGATATGCGAATACAGGTAAGACAGAGAAATGCAAATACAGATACAGAATACTACCACCCGCTTGCTTCTTCGATTCCTAGCCGGACACACAGAGTGAGAGGGTACTTCTACATGTGCCTATCCGAGTGTACCAAACAAGCGAGGTGAAGAAATGTGCCTTGAGGGATGGGCAGGTGAGTAGGTAGTACGAGCGGACTCGAAAGAGGACGGAAGAAGAAATGCCAAAAATTTGTGCAAGGAAAAAGTCAAGGAAGTCGAGGAAAAAGTTCTTTCTCCTCTTTTCACACAGGAAATGGATGATAAAGAACCTCGAATCCATCATCCCTTCGTAGGCGAGCGACGACAAAACTGCAATACATTACACGACAGAGAAAGAAACGATGCTCAACAGCTCATCCGTAAGTCGAAAGACTGGACGGCAACAAACCCTGATACAGGAAGACGGCCCAGAGAGAGGCGTGCGGGGTTGGTGACGCATATGCACGGGGGGATCTATAGGCGTATGAATGAATAGGTGTACTCGCAGCGATATCACACACGCGCTTCCGTCAGCGTATACGCACATATATACGGGGGGTGTGTGCATGACTCATAGCTTCGCTGAGAATGAGAAAGTCTACCAGGCCAGAAAGAGAGCCGCTCGGCGCATTCACGATCACATCTTTCTTACACAATCAATGATTCAACCACAACGAGATGTCTGTACACCTAGCGTACACGTAGAGAGACTGGCCCACCAGTCAGACGTCAACACACGCACACACTGCGGCAGCCGGGTGACATGCTGAAGGAATCTTGCCTCTTGAACAAGACCATGAAGAACATGCAGAGGACCAGAGCATATCTGCGTATGTCTACTCCAGTGGTTCGTACATACATCATCACCACGTACCTCGAAAGGTACCTATAAAAAGAGACGTGCTTGTTCGTATAGCGGCTTGTGTATCGAAAGACACGGAAAGGCCCTGCGAACGGTCCCGTGAAGATGTTACAGAGCTGAAGTGCTCTGCAAGCTCTTCACCGAGGATCTAAGACTCGACATACATTCATGTGGAGTACAGGAATCGACGGGTCTGGGCACGGCAACACGATATGCAGCCGTCGTCCTTCTCTTGGGTACGAGTAAACAGGAACGCTGCTCGAGTTTTCTCTCCATGATAGTAACCAGAAGTTGTATATATGCTGGAGTGGATACATTTCTTCGTACGCGGACCCTTTTCACATAATCAGCTATAAATAGCTTACCAAAGGAAGACATGAGAATGTACCACCTCCTTGCCATCGACCCTCCTTCCTGAAAACGCAGAAGCCACCCAAAAAACACCAAGGTCCCTCGGTGAATGCAGTCACAGAAGATCTACCCAACAGTTGAGTGAACGTCCTTCATCCCCATATCACTTCTCTCCAGGCATAGATCCTCGCTTCCGTCTCGCAGAGCACTAGCTGCCCGCGCATGTACCGCACATCGAGTGAGAAGTGAAACCTCAGGAACAGCCACACACAAAGATCGCCAAAAAAACCAAAGGCGTACAGTGGATCGAAGGGAAAGCCAACACCTGCACGTACACTCCCTTCTGTACCAATCATCTAAAGAACTAGGGTAGCACGAGAAACTCCAGAAGGTGCTTGGGGCACCACAAAGTAAACGCGCGCTTGAGGCTACACAGAAGGGGACAGACGTCTCCCAGGAGAAAGAAAGAATAGGTAACATGCCGGACGAATGAAGCGAGGAAACCCCAGTGCCTACGGTTCATCTTTGCGTGTTGAATTCTCTCGTGAAGTCCGTTCTGCCTGATCCGCTAAACTCGTCCTTTCCTGCACCATGACTCTGCAGTCCAAACAAAGCCAAAAAAGAGTGAAAGAGATGAGGAAGGAAAAATCTATATACAATGTCTTGAGGTACCGAGGCACGACTCATTTCACCTCTGTGGGAAACGTCCGTCTCTATTCCTTCTTACGAGAACTCACACGGTATGCCATTTATACCTGATAATCCTCCACTAGTTGAAGCCACTGGATATGAATCAGCCGCACGGGTGTGAAGTGAAAAGAGATGAACGTTTGTTCGATACCTTTTCCCCTGGACTTGTTTTTTTCAGTTGCCCTTCTCAGTTTCCTCCAAAGAGGTTATCAGTAGGGTCGCCCACACTGCATTCTTCCGGGGCACGTGTTGGGTAAGAACATGCGTCCGTATAGAACATCTGTGTGCGTCCGTACACCATAGAAAAAACATATACACTCTATCTCGGGAGAGAAACCAGTTCGTCTCTTTTTGATGCTCCTTTTCCTCAAAAAGATAGACCGATGTACCGTACAAGCAGCTAAACTTACGAGTGTCCTCCCGGATTGGTAGCCATTGAAGGATTGACGAGTTTTCCATTGCTCATATGAGGCCCTGTACGATCGCGTTCCACAGTGCTCCTTGCTGAATATCGCGGACGAAAGAAAGACCGACACACGCACACATACAGCGAGATCACGTAAGACGCAGGTTACAGACATTCGAGAAGCAAGAAAGTCTTTTCTTTTGGTCCGATAGAATGCTCTCCTGTATAGGCCACTGGCGTAATCAGCTCATACATCCAACCGTATACGGAACAGAGGAAGCCGAGGACAAGTTACCACCTAGACGCGAAAGCTTCTTCCCTTTGAAGCTGTGTACTCCTAAACTCCCCTTTGTCCGTCTCCGCTACCCACAAAGATAGACAGCAAATACCTAAAGTACGTCAGGTCTTCTTTAGCAACCCGCCTGCACAGACACGGCCTTATACGAATAACATGATACGCCCCTCGTCTCGCTTCGAGATTACCTCATGGCTACTCATGGTGTGCATGCTAACTGAAAACCTAGAAAGCATCCCTTCTTTCCAGCTCTATAGTGTGACAATCACTCAAACACAAGTGCTGCGACGGCTAGGGATAAAGCAGAAAAACGCTCCCAAGACACACAGGGGCCTCCGGCTTACTGATGAGAGCCTGCCATCGTATAAAGGCCAAAGTACGGCTAGGCAGCTTGCCTTGTCGAAAATGACAGACACGCTTTCCTCGGCTTACCTCCCGGTGCACGATCCGAGTCCCGCTTAATCCCGCGGGTTCGCGTATCTTGACTATACATCGCGTGGTGTGTCCGCGCGGAATTCTGAAGAGAAAGAGACCAGGCAAACATGCCTTACGGAGATGGCACGAGTACGGCTACACCTTGAACAAACGTGAAGTGTCTTTCTCGAGATAAAAAATACCAACACCACATGCTACGCCCTTCCATTCATCCTCCCAAGACATCTTTGATCGGTCTTCGTTTCATTTCTCTCCGTGTACGATACGCCGAACTCGGTAGACTTCAAGATACGTTCCTAGTAGCCGGTGAATATGTACAGTAGAAATACATAGACACGGCAAGTTCACGGAGAAAAACATATACCCATAAATCCAGGTTACACAAGGCCTTTCGTCTGGTACACTCTCCATCAGTGAGGAGAACACTATACGGATACGGCTGTAACTATGGGAAACTCGATTGGTTTGTTTCTTTTGAACCAGAAGTAGAGCAAAAGTGAAGCACAGAAAACAGAAGACTTACAGGAGGTACTCCAAGGCTGTTTCTTGTGTTGAGTTTGAATGTCCAGTCAAAATCCTGCTCTCCTTCCTAAGCACAACAGGAGAGACAACAATGCACAGGCGTCGACCTACTCGTCAGTCTGCCCGTGGATGAGCTGGACGCACAGAAGATCCGAAAAGCTTGTCTTCATACACACACAGGCTCTGTAGGCTCTGACAGGCCGAAAAGCCTACTGACGCAAACCATATGCTCATTCCTCTCCGCTCAATATGCTCTTCCACACACAGACACTCAGTCTAACTTCCTGGGTAAAAGAGACGAAGCCTACGGGTGAATAAACCGGATCTGAGGTTTAGATGTGTCCGTCTTTCTCATAGGTGAGCGAGGCGATGTATGAGAGCATCGAAAAAACGCCCTTACACTGGTTTGTTCTGTTCCACTCGGCCTACATGCGTTTTGGCGTCCTGTGTACGTCTTCATACGGACGTGTAGATAAAACATATATGACTATGAACCGCGAGCCGTTCAATGATATGTATGTGAGAAGTCAAACTCTCGATCCCCACCCATATATGGTTTCATTACAGACACAAGTCCCCCCGCACAAGCCCTAGAGAGTGTGGAGTATTATAGATGCAGGATATCACATATGATAGAAGAGAAGTAGGAGAAGTGAAAACATACGAGAGTAGAAAGCATGACACACATTTCAGTTCGTTGAGCTTCTGTTCACATGGGCAAAAGTGTGAACTCTTGTACGTACACGCCAAATAGTCTGTTTTTGCCGCAACATTGACATATGAAGAACGATGCTCTATATGCAAAGAATCCAACCTGCTATCCTGACGGCCACAGATACGAGGGACAGAAGTAAAGACAACTGATGGATGGATGAAAGCGAGTGACTAAGGGCAGACAGGAGAACTCTTACATCAAAGCCTTCCTTGATGTACAGATCTCTAAAGAGCCTCCTGAGATACGTGTAGTCGGGTCGGTCTTCAAAACGGAGAGAGCGGCAATAGTTCAAATAGGTGGCGAACTCGGCTGTGAAAAAAACCAAGGAACAGGACACAAAACACAGACAAACACAGTCAGTCATACACATGCAACCTTGAAGCCATCCCTCCATCCAATCACACGCAATCGACGGAGCACGCGTCCACGTTTCCTGGGATTTTCAAGGGATGAAAAGCTCACTACTATTTCAAAGCCTGTATTCCACGTCTGTCACTTTTCGTAAGAAAATACAGAACAAATGGAAAACTGAGATAGACAGATTTGTCGTCGGTGGAAACATACATACATACATAGAAGACGGACATACACCCAGAGAAAGCGTACTAGCGATACTCATGCAACCGAGGCACGTGATAAGCTTTGCAATTTCAGGTAGTCACAACGTGCGAAGGAGAGAGATACGATGGGGTCTTTCAGTCGGGGGACTTCCGATACAACAGAGAAGTAAAAGCGATGACTGGAGTTGGTTAGATACCTCACGCCCTCGCTTTCCGAAGAACAGCGAAATCAGCATGCATCAACACGGGAATTCTTAGCTTTCATTCCTCCGTCCATAAATGAAGGACACGACCGTGGAAGCAAGTCCTTAGGAGACATCCCCGCTCGACAATTCTTCTTAATACTCCTTCGCGGAACACAGAAAAAAAACAATACATACGTATATATATATTCATGAAAGAAAGAATGACAGCGCTTCAGGAAACGCACCTGGATAACCTTTGCACAAGACATCGACAGGAGTAGACATTTTTTTTTCCATGATCTTATGATACTTTTCTTGTTTTGTATTGGCTTTGATTCCTTGCCAAGGCAAAGTTCCTCCTACAGGCAAAACAACACACGACACAGTGAGGTTCACACCTATACTGACAGACACATCACACAGGTATATATACATATAGAGAGAGAGGTGCCTCCTTGGGCACATGCATCATACATGGATATGACTGCATTGTAAACAAGTAGTCTCTGCCCTCCCTCCTTAGAGAAGAGTCTTTGCTGAAACACTCAAATCCACACATACAGCATAAAAAGAAAACAGCCGGTTGCATGGAAAGAGATCATGCTGCGCGCATGCTTCCTCACGCCAGTTCTCCAGTAGCTCCCTGGTCTCTTTATCCGTCACTCCTTTACAGTAGTCGTTGAAGTACATACGAATACAATTGGGACATGACTCAATCTCTTCTACTTGAACAGAAAGCATCGATTGCAGAACCCCGTAAAGCTCCAGGACCACCAGCTGAAAAGCTTCCCGCAGAATGACTATCGACACAACATCACACGGTGCCCCTTGATTCGCCCGAGTCAGAAGGGAGAGCCTCAATAGATCTGCCTGACGACGTTTCTCGATCCAAACCTGTTGTTTTGCCTTCCGACACTCTATGAGTCATCGGTAGCTACTCAGTTGGCTTCGTTTGTGTTTTCCACAGGACTTTTCTGCAGGTCCTCTTGTTCTTGGCTCGTACACGGCCACTCACTCTACACCGTATGTCTAGACCGGGGCAAGGGAAAGACACGGGCGCGCACAGGGCGACGCTTGACGGCGGCTGGGAGTAACCCAACACCGCAGAGCCACTGCTTGGACATTCACGGTGATTAGAGAAACGGCAGATAAATAGTAGGAGAGAGAGAGAAAGAAAAGAAATCAGTGAATGATGAGGAATGCAAACGGCAGGAGGGGGGCCCTCCACCCGAAACACAGACAATATCTACACCCGAGATGTAGCCCTAGAGATGCAAATGCGGGAAATAGAACAGGAGAGATTCGAATGAAAGGAAACTTAGCACAGCGATGCCGGAGAACAGTTGACTGGATGCGGGTTCCTCTCACCTCTGCAAAAATAGACAAGCACGTATCCAACAGCCTCTAAGTCATCTCGACGACTTTGCTCAGAGCCAAGGTGAGCGCTAATTGACGCATAACGAGCTGTCCCCGTGAGGTTCTTGTTTTCACGATAAGGGATATGTTGATGAGTTTTAGGGTCTCGATACTTCTTTGCCAATCCGAAATCAATCATATAAATCTGATCGCAACATTCGAAACACACAGACAGACACACACAAAGGCAACCCCGTCTCCGCTTTCCTACATGATTCTCTACACCCAGTCAATCTACCTGGAGAAGCTGACGATGCGTGCAGCCACGCCTGCGACTACTTCGAGAGACGACAAGGAAGCCTTCAAAGTGGAAAGAGAGGACAGCAAGCTTCTCTCGGCTTTAAGGCTGACATATCACCATCTATCTTGACTCAACGCAGCAACGAAAACTGAAACGCTGGCCTCGCAACACACCGAGCTTTGGTAAGGTCCGGCTGCTGTACAGGGGAGTTCACGGCATCTCCACTACACAGTACAGGTATGCTGGAAGTATGAGTGATCCTCGCCGTATCCGAGAAAATAGTGCAGAGTGAAAAAAATCCGATGTCAATCACATCCTACTGGCCCCGGAAGCTCAACGACACCGCAAACCTAGGCAGGCAAAAAAGCAACGGAGGGGTTTCTACCCTTTAGAATCTACCACTACACCCCAACCCCGACAATCTCGCTTACGATATTTTGATGGCGGGGACTTCCAAGAAGGAAGTTGTCCGGCTTGATGTCACGGTGAATGAAGTTCTTCGAGTGTATATACTCGACCCGCTGCAACTGAAAAAGAAAAGGAGCTGGACAGATGAAAAAACAATCTCGCGAAGCCCCCCGCAAAAAACGATAGGATACACACACCTCTCTCTCTGTCTTTATGGGTGCATGCACACAGGTAGGAAACCGTGGATGTAGATACAGGTGCGTTCATAGACATAGGCATATACATATATATATATACATACAGTTTATATCGTCTGCATGTCAGTTCACATGGACAAACGTGGGCGTATTGGCAACCGGGGCCACCGAAAGCGTGGACATCTTTAGCAACCACGTAAGAGCTCATTTAAGCCAACTCTGTATATTGCTCGGGAATAGGGAGTCGGAAATTGTCGATGCACCTTCCTTTATAACAGACGCCACATATCACAATATGTACGATGGCAAACATGCAATTTGGAAGAACCAGAAAGGCTACCAGACACGACCGTTCAAAAACAATGCATCCATGTGAGCCTCATGAAATGAGAATGCATCTCTGTATGCCTATATATATGTATGTATGTGATATGCAACGATATGGTCTCAGACACTTCTAACAGATATGTGCACGTCAAGAATGAGAAAGGAAGCCAGGGTGGGACCCTGCACGCGAAAAAAAGCCAGGGCTCCGACCTCCCAGAACTGGAAAAAGAGAGTGACCGCAAGGTGTGTACGTGCGCGACTGAAGGGAGCCCTGACAAGAGACTTCCCAGATTAACCCATGGCGTTCCTCACACTTACAAATTGGTCAGCAAGCAGAAGAATCGTCTTGAGTGAAAATGTCCTATTGCACAGATTGAAGACATCTTCCAGAGACGGGCCAAGAAGCTCCATAACCATCACATTGTAATCTCCCTCGGTCTCACAACAGTAGGCCTCGGCAATGCCAATCCCCCCCTGTAAATGCTTGAGGAGTTTATACTCATACAGAAGTTGAGGGTGCTTCGCCTTGGTACTCTCAACCTTCAAAGCAACTTCCTGACCTGTCTGTGTATTGACACCTGACGCACGAGAGACGGAAACAGAAGAAGTCTTTCTCAAACTGAGGATGGTCTTTAAGTTTTTTCGCACCACCACGCAAAATATATGGCAGACAAACGCCACATAATATCACGTCGCATGCATTTCTCATGCCTGCGAAGAGACTTGTGAAGCGGCGTTTATCTAGTCTGTGGAGTTTCGAACCCTGACGCGTAAGCGACTGCATGTACACACTTGCTGCTTGTGAAGCACATAAACAACTTGTCGCATGTACCCCGAGGGCACGAAGGAATCCCTGGAAAAAGGAACCTAAAAGCCCGGAAGACACTGCGAAGTACTCTCTCTCCTACCATACAAAAAGACAGCAGGGCGGCATTACTACGTAAGCAGAGATATGCCCCGAAGAACGAAGGCTGCCACGGGTGTCTATCTATCCTCAAATCCTGTTGGCAAAGCAAAGAGAAATAAGCTACCGGATAGCGGTAGGACAATAGCAACATTGAAATTGAACTTCGGCGGAGGACTTCTTTGTGCATGTATGCGATCGGACTATACTCGAGCAATCCTAGGAGATGTGCCTGAACTAACTACATTCAGCCAAGAAATCTCGAAGTCTCTGCCGCTCCGGCCTACCAGAAGTCTGTATCGTACACACCAGCAGCACTACTAGATGTATATACAAATCTGCGCATGCATTCGTGCTTGCCGTATCCTGGTGTCCAGCCACGTGGAACGGCTTCGGGGCGTGAAACAAGTGAAATCATGGAGAGGAAACAGAGCCGACGTTATGTCAGTCGGTCTGTCACGGCCCCTTGAAGAGGGAGTATTGAGCAGGAAGAAACCAAGAGAACACAGAAATCTGAGTTCACCTTTATAGATATCTCCAAAAGAGCCTGAACCGATCTTCCTCCCACACTTCCAGACACCGCCAATCTTCATGTCTTTAAGTGATTGCGCCATCTTGGGACTGGAAGAGTGACTTCTCGATACCTGCTGCAAGGCCATGTGTACGAACTTCCCTCTCTTCCCTCTTTCTTCCTCCTCTTAGGAGGAAGAAAGATCCACCAAACAGGAACCGAAGGAAGGCCACCCCTCTGTGCAGCTTTTCTTCTGTTTTCTTTTGTTTCCAACAGAGGCTGTGGACAGACACGTAGATAGGAGGCACTACAAAGTAGTAACAGTGAGGACAAGGAAGAAAAATAAGGAACTGCTTGTTTTCCTCCGGAGAATAAGATCGTCACTACAGCCTTTTTGTGTCTGGTCTTTGTTCCGAGAGATGAAACTTAGGTCCGTCCGTTAACGATGGATGTCTCTGCAACGCAAGATGAGAATGTCTCGTTCGAAGCTGTTCCACTTGAAATTCACTCTTCGGATCGAGCGGCGGAGAGAGAACGAAAAGAAAATCCCCCTTGCTGACCAGCGGACAACGAAAAAGATGCGGCAAGGGCAGTTCTTATACGAATTGCCGAGTGACCGGATGTGAAAGGTGGTGACAGCTCTCCAACTGTCTAGACACCTGGCACAGCCGGCACAGTTGCTACAGTTGAGATGAAGGCTTCGAGAACACCAGCAAAAGAAACGATGTCTTCTCTTTTCTTAGAAACCATCCAGACGGGAGAGGACTACTGGTGAAGAAGCGCTGGAAACCTCAACCTCTCGGCGCAGAAAAAGAGACCGTGTACGGTTCTCCTAAGGGGAAGGCGAGAAGGAAGAACTTTACGAAGAATCACAGCAAGCAAGACAAGACGGAGCGCAGAAGAGAAAACAGACAGAAAGAGAGAAATCAAGTGACTGGGAGAATGTGGGGTCCAACGAGACACTCCGAAGGCGCGACAGAAGTACGGTGAAGGAACTCCTGCTGACGCTGGCTGAAAAGGAAGAATGAAAGAGACGACCAGAAAAATGGCTGACGCCGCCGCGAAAGTGCCTGTACACTGCAAGAAAGCAGGCGACCAGCAGTCTGTCGTCGGTTCATTGTCATCATACCAGAAAAAAGAAACAAGTGCCCGGCGGAAAAACTTTGGAGAGCAACAGGGGAAAATACACCAAAGAAAAAGAGGAAGAAATAGCCAGCATGTAAAAACTTGGAGAAGAAACAGCCTCAGTGTGAACTCCAAACAAAGGTGTTGAGTGAGGTGAAACTCATGCAGCAGTATAAAACTCCTCAACGCTTCTGTAGAAGAACATCAGAGGAGGAGCTGGAGTATGTACTGTCCGAAAAGGGGGCTCTACTAAACAAGAGGAAACAGGACAAAAAAGCAAACGAGGAGGGCTATCAATAAGAAGGAAGAAATCACGCGGCATTCTTGACGTGGCCATCCCGAAGAGGAGGATAAAAAAAAAGAAGCAAGTTGGCATCAGTCACCAGAACACTCGTCGTGTGTTTCTTCACGTTAGACGCACAGCATTACAGGCTCCCCACGCACCTGTGACAAAGTACCAAACACGCGGAGAAAACAGAAAAGCGTCAAGTGTCCTTTCTCTGCTCTCTACTCTTGTAGCGATAATCGATAGGAGGTTCAGAACCACCCTTCCCGAAGATACGCCAGTACGTCACTGTCGGAAGCTCGTCCGTTCACGGAAAAATACACGGCCAACTGCCCAGCTTGTCTCCGAGGAACAGGCTGCGTTGTTCGGGGACGTTACGAGTATCATGCGGCTCTGAAAACAAGGCTCTACGGGTCGTCTACCTTGTCGTGGCACGCAGCGGGGGCTACCGAAGAAAAAATGAGGGGAAAAAACGAGTGTAATCGAGGGGAGATCAGCGTAGCCACGCTTCAGAGGTAGACAAAATCTGGAAACATCCTAGACTATAATGGCCTCGCTCCGCCCAGCGAACATGGTGGAGGGTTCAGATGAAAGGCAGTACCAGAGAGAAGCGTCGCCGTGCAGCGCAGTGAACTGCGACTGCTGGCAGAAATTGAAGGACACGAGAAAAGACGCAAAGAGAGTACGGTCTGCTTCGGCGAAATGGAACGGGGAGAAGCAGGGATGAGACAGAAGACTGGAAGCATCAGGAAACGTGGACTGCCCTGGACAAAACGAAGAACCGGTATGGCATCGCAAGAAGACGATGAAGACAGAAGGTTCTGAGACGGCGTTTCGGCGACACATTGAAAACTGGCAACTAAGCGAAAAAAGCAGAAGTCGGACAAAAAAAAGACCTGCAGCGGCACATACAAGCACTGTTGAGAGGAACAGGCCCGGAAATCAACCAAAGTTGTATTAACTAATATCCCATACCTTTACCGAGCATGGATCCAAAGGCAACGAAATCGTGTTGCACCGGACAATTCCGAGAAGAAGAAACTCAAAATCGTGCAGGCCGACAATTTTCCTAATGATACATGAGGACAGCTGGATGACCAGGGGAAAGAACTTGACGCGGTGCCTCGTCTTACGAAAGTACTACCTGATGCTCCAAGGTAAAGAAGAGGGATTCACAAGAATAAGAGTCCAAAGAGCTACTATCCTTTACCGAACATTGCCGCTGAAAGGTAAGCATGGGAGGCGACGAAAAAGAAGCTAGAGGAATACCAGAGAAAACAGAAAGCAGAGGCTGCCTCATTAGAGGTTTTCCCGACCGCGAACACCGCCATGAGCGGTTCTTTCTAAGCTCGCAATCCTCGAGGTCATACCGTGGCGAATGGAGTCCATCGTAACCTTAAAACGAGTTTGTTCGCTCATGCTCGGCCGGAGAAAGACGGTAAATTTCCCTACGCGGTCCCCCAGTGAGTACAGAACAGCGCAAGCATGCATCTCCGAAAAATAGAAAATTCACGGAGGAACCGACCGCGCCGCGGAGCGGACGCTGTGCTTCATCGGAAAATTACGTGGTAGCCATTTGCGTTAGCAGGCATTCCACAAGCCGTGCACTCGAATATAATCCGGCCCAGCCGTGACACCCGATACATGCATCCTACACATTCCTCTGTAAGCAGATGGGTCGCCTTGAGCCTGGACGCGATGCTTACGTTTTCAATTCTCCCGTCTGGGCTTCTGCGGTACGCGTCACCCCCGACATGCACAAAATCATGTACCCATCATGCACTCACATCTCCTGTCCTGCGTGTCCCTATCAGTCGGCAGTTTCAAAGATATACGCGTGGCCGCGTTGACTCTGTAGGTGTATTTCGCGCAGTCGGCCTGCCTTTCAACCGTCGTGTTATGTGCCAGCGGCGAACAGGTCCTAGGTGCTACTGGCAAGTGCCCGAAGCTTGCCACTCTGAACAGGCGATGGCAACGGTACCCGCCCCGACTGACTCTGATGAGGAGCGCGACAGCCTGGCAGAACTGTCCTTGCCAAGTGCGGTACCCCAGAAGTTTGGCTACTGACACTCGTAGCCTTTTACCGAGTGCTGCTGCGGTGCCAAAACTGCCGACCTACCTCGCAGTGAAACCAGGGAAGGCCTCACCCACTTAGGCGCGCCCCAGAGAGGACCCTCCCGCCTACCTCCCCCGAGAGAGTATCCCAGGATTGCTGAACAATCGTATGTGTGGTAGTATTCGTCTGTGAGGCAATGCAGGCTTGTAGGATAGTATCACCTGAACAGAATAATGACCGGCAAGGGCCAGTGAAGAACAGATTAGCCAGGTAGCTATGCAGAACAGGCCTCCCATTCGACTGAGTGAACAGGCGGTGAGGAGCACCGGCGATCACTACTTTCTTGTTTTGGGAGGGAAAGAAGAAGATCAAGGGTTGTCTGAAGCTACTGAATCGTCTGGTGTGAGTAGTCATCCGTAGAGAGGACGATTCGGGAGCTGTGTTAATGGTAATGATTCTTATGAAAGGAGCTGCGCGCTACCATCGGCTGACATTCGTATTCCGTCAGAAGGGAGTGACCGGCTACAATTCGGTCTCTCGTTATTTCCTCTACAAGATTTCGAACTAGGAACACCAGGGAACTCTGCAGGCTGATCCCTCCGTCCCGATAGTTGCGCGACACGGGTCAAGGGTCCTGTTTGTCGCTGCCCGGGCAGTGAACAGGTCTACATGGGAGTCATTCTGGCGAGGGGATAACCATACACAGAACCCCAACCCCTGTGCCAAGCTGAAGTTCTCGGAAAAAGGCTTGGAAACATTTGTCTACAAGTGAATTCAGTAGACTATGATTTGGTTGCTTCCGCCCGCTCATGTGTGTGGTTCCGAAGTGCGCGCAACACCCATCTGGCCTGACCCGGACAACCTTTCGAGACGCAATCCTCTTAACCTTCGAAAGCCTGGCAGCATTCAAGTTTTCTACCCGACTCACTCCGATCACACTCCTCCGGCCGCGCCACTACCTAATCACAGGACTTAGCAGCACATGTGTGGAGAAGAGGGAGAACGACCTCAGTTTGGTGGCTTCTGAAGGCTGGATCTTGCATGCCGGGCCATCTCAGCAGAAAGTGCAAGCTCCGCATGGGAGTGCGTCTGCGTGCTTCAGGCGGAAAACCGGAAAGTTCCATGTATCTATCCCCGGCAGACAGATTGCAGAAACCGTTGGGAAAATGTAAATAGTGGCATCGGGACCTTTCGTACTGTTGCAGCACGGGGCGAGGCGACACCTTACGATGACAACTAGCTCAGACCCACTTGGTAAAGCAGTGGAGGTGGATAGCTTGCCCCGAGTGATTCAAGCGTAGACTGTGTAATCTTGTCGATACGTCAAAGGTCAGCACGGAAAGGTTCCGGGGACAAACAAGGAAAGATCCACTCCCATGTTCATGCTGAAACCCCAGACTTGGCACGCTTGTCCAACTGTTTCGTGGATAGTCTGGAGTTGCCTCCTAAGAGTGCTGGGCTGTCTCAGTCCGCCCCCGGCAGTTTCCCAGTTTTCCGTTTCGATCTCCTGCCTTTCAATACAGTAACGAAAGAGCCTAGGGCTCCGCCTTCGGCGCGCCGTTATTCCCTGGCTCCTGGATGAGGTCGACGGCTAACTGCTGGAACAGTGTTTCGTGATCCCAAGGCTCGTCCTTTTCGATTACCTGAAAACGTTCCGGGGGCGACAGCACTGCCACGTGTTTTTCCTACGCGAAAACATGTGCTTTGTTTTCACCAGAAGAAAACAAAGGACTGCCGGTCCAACCTGTGAGGAGAGGTTGGGCCGGCTGGGGGAGTGTCCAAGGAACCCCACACATCCGCGTTTGTTTCTTGTAGGTGCAGGAGCATCTGGCGATCCTTCCTTCCAAGTGACGTTAACGAGGGGAGTCGTGGCCATCCCCAAGCAGAGGAATACACTCCAAGGCTTGCTGAGTCATTTTAGCTACGTACCGACAGATCAGGACACAAGCTCATCAACAGAGGGGACAAATCGATTCCAAACTCTGGCTTCGGGTTTAGCAGTGTGCGGAGGTCTTTCTCCTGAACGGTGGTCGGAGAGGGCGCATTGCTGGTTTCGTACGTTGGTGTACGCTCAGCTTCCTCGCTCGGGCTGCAGCACACGAGACGGGCACACCAGACGCGAGGAAAGACTGTAGAATATGTTCCGACAATGCGATGCGGAGTGTGAGCCCCTCCCTACCTTGGAGCAGTGGATTTTTACACGCTGGTGCTTCGGGCTCCCGATATCGAGCTGGCCCGGCACACAGAACCACTCGGACAGCAGTTACCTTAGCTGTGAATAAAACGTTTCAGGTTGTCCGGGGCACTGGATCCATGAGCGTGACTTCATGGACACAGGTCTGCTAGACGGGCGGTTCCGCGTGGACTCCGCTATCTCCCTACGGAGAGTACGCGTACCTAGTATATTAAAAACGGTGTACCGGGTTAACGCGTATTCGTTACTAGGCGGGTTAGTGTCATGTGCGAGGCTTTCGCAGCAGCTGTGGGTGGGTTGGACACAAAACAGAAGACGGACTGATAGTACCGTGGAGTGCGACTGTCAGCAGCGGGCATGCTTGCTTCGCCCGCCTGTCAAACATACCGACGCCCCGGGAAACACATGTCAATAGCCGAAGCCCATGGGTGCGTCGCCCTCCAGGGGTGTGCCAGACAGCGAGGTGACAAGAGAGTTTAATGGGTGTGCGCCGGGTTGTACATGACAGTGAGCTAGGACCACTCACCTAGCCGGCACATTCGCGCTGTATCACTCACGTGTCGCTAGCGTCAGGAATCTCGGGGATATCCTCGACTTGGCGGTCTTCTGCCCAGTGAGTATTTTGGACACGAATGCCTTCTTTCCATCCTTCTGCAGATGCCATGCACACGATACGGTGTCCCCGTGGGTGGAGAACTATGCGCAATCTCCAACCTGAACGGGAGAAAGTACTGTACACCGTAGCTCGTGCCCAGTTCGGGCTACCGCGGACACCCAACTTTCACCACAGATGGTTCTGCTTACGTCACGCGACCCTCTACAGCCTGCTGGATGAAGAAGCGATTTGACGCGGTGGTGTCGGATTTTTCAGCACGGTGCCCGCCCTAGGTATGCGCGACTTCTCCTCGCTCCTCGCGGCTGTATCTACGGATGTCAGTAGATGATTGCTCGCGAAGAAGAATTGTCACAGTGCAGAGTGAGCGGGAAACTGCTGCTTTGTCTTGATCTGCAGTCTCCGGGGTCGCTTACGAGAGCACCGTAGGTCCTTCACTGTGTTGGCAGCATCAAAGCGCGGGTCTCCTCTTTCACGCGACATTGAGCTCGAAGACAAGACACGAACGCTGCCAGGCACCCTCGCAAGCACCGGTGTTCGCGACTGCCAGTCCAAGTGTAGGCTTGGGGCTTCGGGATATCTATTCCGTCGCGCCTCCAAAGTACTCACAGGAAGTGTTCTTCAGTCTCGTGGATATGAGCTCTGCAATACAGCTCCTTTTACTCTTCGTACCTGCCCCACAGTCGCCAGCTTGAAACCATTTCCGAACGCGTGCCCTTCTTGCACAGCCGCGCCAGCAGCCGCCCGTGTAACCGGCCGAGCAGTTCTCTCCCGAGAAAGCGCGGTTGCAGACGAGCTCGATGAGACAGACGGCCCTCCCGAGAGACAGTCCCGAGTTAGACTTGCCGTGAGCCTCAGTGCGTACCAGTTAGGAGATCCTCGGTAGGAAAGGCTGTGTTCCAGACCGCGTCGGCTCCCTCAGTTTGTAGGACCCGACACCAGGCAGCCCGGGAAAAGTCGATCCCCAAAGCTTCGGCCGAGGTCTTTCATAGGAAGGACTGGGATCCGCTGAAGCTCTTGTAGGATCATCGCTTGTCCTGGCCGCACCGTGACTCTTTGGACTCCACACTCTTTTTACTGGAGGTTGCAAGCGGCGGCTTTCCCACACGTCGCGCATTGTGTCCGGTGTGGAAACAAGAAGCTGTCGAAGCGCCTCCGTGGTGTGCCGCGAGCATCAGCTTTCAGGAGAGCCCCTGTGGCAAGCCCTGCATCTTGAAGCTTGGGGGCGAGGTTTACCCACGTGCACTGTGGCGTCCTTTTGTTCTGGAGGCCGCTGTCACCGGTCTCTCTGGTCGGGAACAGTGCAGCTCCTGAACGGGACAGCCGTCTCGTGGGCCATCGACCCTAAGGGGTCGGGCCGGCGAAGTGTACCCCCGTTTCGTAACGGACCCGAGCTTTTCTTTGTCCGCTGGGTTTCAAAGCCAGTAGGGTGGGTCAAGCACCAGAGGAGACTGGCTGTCTAGGCTGCGATCCTCCACGTGGCTCCTGAGAGACGAACTGAGACCGTGCCGGCTACAGTCTTGCAGCTCTTCCCATGACTGGCTGTGCTTACGTTGCTTTGACACTTTTCTAGCGAGTTCTAGCTGTCGTGATGGCAGTCAGGGACTTTGCTTTCACCCTTAGGGACCTAGCATCTCCTGAGAGCTGAAACGCTATTTACAAGAGTGCACTGCCAGAGCAGTCCCCACTTACAACATAACAGGCTTTGGCACCCTTCACCGCATTTTCTGAAGACCTCCCTACTTGCGCACGGGAAACGCAGACCACCCGGTTGTTCCTGACAGTACAACATGTTGCATGGAGAAACAGGCGCGCGCCTAAACTATGTACGTTTATTGCAGAGAAGATTCCTTAGTGTGTGTGTAAAGAACTTTAGCTCGCTGAATCTGCAAGTACAATGACGCCTGCGTCGACTCGCCTGCGCGCTTTGCGCCTGGCACGGTGGCTACTCCAGACGACCCGACAGTTTTCTACATCGTACTTGAGCGTGAAAGTCAAAGTTCAAGTGGTTGGAGGCTCTCCCGCGTGACCACTCGACACTGCAGCATGTGGCTGCCTGCTTCCCTAAAGATGCATAGGAGCAGCGCAACGTTTTTTTCTGCACTGCAACAGCATGCCAACCACATTATCACTGCTGGGAGCGGAGCCCGTTACCTCAGCATGGGAGAACTCACATCTGGCGAGCTCTCGCCTCCGTTGTATTCGATGTGCGCATGAGGGAGCTCACTCCAGTCATCGTTGCTCCTGCCGAAAACCCTTTTCCTTTTTGTCCGGCGGACCGACGTTAGCTCTTCGATTGAAAGGAAATGGAAGCGGCAAGGGTTCAGGGTAGTGCAAGACTGATTGCGACTCACCCCGCGTCCTTCCGAACAGTCGGCGTTCCCTTTTTGATCGACAGTCTGCGCTGGGTTCTTGTGTCTCGGACGGAAAAGGAGACTTCTTGCTTGCTATTTAAATGAGGGCGAGGGTAGGCAGACAAGCAACGGCGTTCGGCATGTCCGTTGTCTGTTCGCGCCTCATTCGCAGCTTCGCGCGGAAATCAATTTCAGCGTGAGGAGTGCTTCTTTCCTCAGATTGCTACTTCCGGCTCTCGTCGTCGTAACCATACACTATACCTCTTCCTTTCCGTGTCCGTGTCTCCCCGGGTGTGCTGTTGGAAGTGTATGTTACGCGCGGAAAGCTGCGCAAGGCGCTTCGTGTATCGGCTACCCGTCAAACACTGCTCGCATCGACTTCAATATCTATTAATCCTCTCTCGTTCAGCACAAAGGAGCTCCGGTCGTCTGCCTCGACTCTGGTCCGCACCTGGGTCATTCCCTCAAGTATAATAAGTCTCTGGAGTGCAGTCGCATTTCATTCTGTTAGCCAAATCTGCCCGACTGTCTTTCAGGAGGGGCTTGCTGCTTTCGGATTTGATCTAGACAATGTAGAAAGCCAGCTTTTACTTTTAGATCCCGCGTGATGCCAGGGGTTCAGCCTTCGAGAGCTGCACGAGTCGCCCTTCGCTGAGGAGGAAACGGGGAAAACTCTCGGCCACCGTCTGTGTTACCTTCTTTCCTTGAACCTTTCGGAAGTCGCGATCTGTCTAGAATAAGAGGGTCTTTGGTTCCTGCTTACTGCCGCGGGTGAATCTGAGTTGCACCCAGGGACGGCGAACGTGGGCCTGCGGAGACGCTGGACCGCTCTTCCGGAGGACCTCACTACCTCCGTAGTAGTAGTACTGGGAATCAGTATCAGGACTGATCCGTGTTGTTGCTTCTACGACCCCTGTATTTGAGCTCGCGGTGTGATCCCTTTTCTTGCTCTTCCGGACAAGCCCGTGGTAGCAGCCATGGTGCGGTGAGTCTCGTCTTGGATTTCAGCTCGGCTGCCTTTGTTTTCTTCTCGCTCTTGCGAGGATCGTTACTCCGTCTTTCTTTGCTCCTCCCCCTTTGCAGTCTGTAGTAGTCTGGTTGCTCCCACAACAGGCGTCATGGCAGGACAATCCTCTCATCTGAATGGGGGAGGGAAAAACGATGCTGGGACTGAAGCGACTCCTCCGGCTTCTCCTTCTCCTCCGGAAGGCCCGCCTGGCATGGGTGTAGCACGAGCGATGGGAGGCCCCCTCGGAGTAGTAGATCTGGATGAAGGATGGTCGATGCTTCGAGACTGCGCGATCCATCGACTTGAGCATTTTCTCCGTACCGGAGAGGCTCTTGGCAGGAGAAAAGATGGCAAGCTGTGCATTTTTACTCGGAAGGAGTATTCCGACCTCTACACGTCAGTGAAGAATTCAGTCCCTCCGTATAATGAGGGACGTGACAGTGTTTCGCTGTTCAAGGATAGCAGGAGTGCATGCTCTATCTTCTGGTTCAACCTCTACAGTTTCTCTGTTGGGACGCTGCGGTTCCGTTAGACTGTAGCACTCTATGTTATCGTCGCCAACTCTTCTGCAGCTTTCAGATAAGATTTATGGGGTCCTGAGGGCGTGTCTGTATTCGGAGGAGGGACAGAAGTTTGATTACTGTGATAGCAAGGAGACAAGTCACCTCCATCTACTTCTCTGTTGTCAGTACAAACCATCTGCGCTTCTGCTCGCTTGCAAGAGGGCGCAGTTTTTTGTCTGTCTCCATCGTACCTTGGAAAGTCGTCAGGCTGGAAAAAACACCAGGGCGCATGACAGCCTTCTGTCTGAAGTTACTGGAGAAAGCGGAAATCTGTTCACTGCGTTGCTTCCCCTCGGACATATTGCAACAACTACAATGTATTCTCCCAGCGTACTGGCACATATACGTCCGAGTTATGACTCAGTTTTGTGTGGTCTTTTTCTCGTCGTTCCGGTCGGACGGCATTGGGCGTGTGCACGCATGTAGATTTGAGCCTCGAAAGTGTCCATACACGCGTGAGCAGATGAGTCAAGTTATCGCCTGCTTCTCCACTGTCGGATTCTATTCATATTTCTCTGTTTATCCGACGACTCCGTCCACGGCGCCCACTCGTGGTAACTGGCCCGGCTTTTCTTTTCTCCTGGCGTCTGCTCCGTGGGTGGTTTTTCACCGAAACGGTTGTAGGCTATATCTGTTGATACATAGCTGAATACACTGGAAGTACCTGTCTTGGCTGTAAGCGGAGGGAGGCAATCTCCGATGTTTTGTTTTTCCCCAGTTTTGCCACTCCTTATAGAATATCCTTTCTCCTCGGAAGGATCTGCCTGTTACTGGAGGAAAGGATAGGCGCATACGTATAGCTCAGCAGTAGTGTGAGCTGGTTGAATTAGTCGCCACTCGATGTGAATCTGTTTGATTTTCATTCGACGATCTCAGTTGTCGCGCTGTGATATCTCTGTTTAGGACAGTATACAACATGTGTACTCAGCGGTATCCAAACAACTGGTCGCCTCAACTTTATCAACGCTACGGAGAGGCTCTCGTGTCGTATCTCCAGAAGGAGGTGAGCCACAGTTACTTGGCTTTGTACTCGCTGATGCATGCACCGTTTCTGAAACGACGGGCAAGGCTTTTCACTTGCGCTGTAGAGCTGCAGAACTACCTACAAAGAAAGACCGATAATCGGGCTGCTGAAAATCACTCTGGGTGCAGCCCCTGGGTTCTCTCTGTCTGCGAACGTTTCTGTCTTTCCATTTCCGCACTTCCTTTTTGCCCGGCTCTCACCATGTAGGGAAGCTCGCGCTGTTTCTTTTTTGGCAGGTTGTGCCGCGGTTGAATGGGCTGACAGACGATGACCTCCTCCGGGAAGTGCTCCTTCGTTGGAAGAACCATAAGCTGTACGTACACTGGATGGAACGGTTTTTTGTTTACTTGGATCGCTACTACGTCAAGTTGCAGTCTCAAGAACCTCTTCATCATAAGGGTGTCCTTATTTTCAAACAGCTTGTAAGAGAACGAAACAGACAGGAGGCGGAGGGACAGAAAGAGACATTCACAGACCGAGAGACACAGGGGAGAGGCTAAAAGCAAGAGACTGAGGGGTCTGAAAACCGTATCGCAAAATGTTTTCTGTTAGCGGCGAACGTATTTAGACAGGGCCGGCGCGTAGCCGCGCGTTTAGCAAGATTTGTATGAGGCAGGTGCAAGGACAGGACAATCATGATTTCCTTTTTTTGAGACTAGTTGATATGCGGTGGAACTTCGGCGATCGCCACCCGGCGTTGTCTCCGTAGAATATGAGCCCAGAATACTCTGGGAAGCTTGTTGATCACTCTCTCTACAGAAAAGATGAAACGGAGATTACCAAACATGCGGGGTCACCCCAAGAAGCTAAGCCGTATTACCCACTTTCCTTAAAGGGGTTGTCTGACCAGCAGCCCGTGGATACGGAGTTCTCCGTTCCGGGGGAGCCTCTAGGGAGGGAAGCGTCTTCTGTCTGACAAAAGATGGGGGACAGTTTAGGGTTTATAGTTCGAACTTGCTCTTGAGAACAGCAAAGAGGTGGAAAGGCGATGGCGGTAATTGTCGACAAAGCAGGCGGGGTCAGCAGAGTCAGTAGAGTCGAGGTGTGCTTGTTTCGTGGCGTGTTTTGTTCACTCTGCGGGGTAGGTTGTTAATCTTTTCCTAATGGGCCGCAGAGACGGGCCGATATTGCATGAAGTTGAATAGGTGGACGCTTTTCTGTTTGGTGTCATGCATGTGGTATGGACGACTGCGTCTGTAGATCTGCATTGATGCTGGCATTAGTCTAGATCAGCACGTGTCCGGCTGAGAGGTTCATCGTGCCTATGAGATTGTCCTAATCGTCTTGTTTGGCGCTTCTTTGTCCAGGTCTTCAACCGCGTTCAAGTACAGTTGAGGGAGGCTATCCTTGGTGCCATTCAGTCGCACCGAGAAGGTATGTAGATCTGTGACAGTTGTTGGGAGAGATTCGTTGATTGTTGAGGGGAGGTGGATATCTAGTCCTTCGGGGGATGGACAAGCAGGTGTTCGGTGTCGGCATGTAAAAAACGAAGTTGGTGTGCGTCTCTGTTCCGAGGAAAACTACTACGTTCCCGTGTTTTTTGTAAGCACAGAGAAAACTGATTTCTACTTTCGAAGCCATAGATAGATCAGATCTTTGTAGATGCGGACCCCGCGACGCGTGTGCGTGAGGAGATGATGGTGATAGTACGACATCTTTGTTTTCTCTATTCAGGCCGAGCGGTCGATGAGGATGTCCTGAGGGAAGTCATCGATGTGTATATTGGCCTCGATTCAAAAGGACTATTTTTATACCAACGCGAACTGGAAGACTACCTTCTCCCTGACACTGCGGAATACTACTCGCGTGTCTCCGACCGATGGATTGATTCTCTCTCGTTCACTGAATATCTTGACAGAACTCAGGTGCGTTTGTCCCTGCCGTGGGGGTGTTGTATGTCTCTTTCCCTTCTGTTCCACTCCTTCTCTTGTCAGATCAGTGTCCGAACTCTTCGCGGCGGTGCCTCACAGCAGAGTTTATTCGACCATGCAGTTTTGTTGTTATTCTTATAATCCCACTTGAGAGCAGCCCTCTATAGAGCTTGGTTTTATGTGAGGCCTATATACAAAAGAGAAACACCGGGGAACAACCGCGATCTTTCGGGTTCTCCCCGCAGTCAAACTAGAATCAACCACTAACGCACTTACATTGTGGACCACAGCTCTCAGAGGGCACGTTCGCACATATTTTTGGTGTACGATTTCAACAAGAAGTCCTGACGAAGCAGCGACTTCCTCGATTTCCGACTCTCTAAGCAGACTTGCTCATTCTCTAACATACGTGTGACAACATCTCTTCGGGAGAACGATCCAGGTTGTAACTTTCGAGATGATCTTCGAGAATGGATGAAGATTCAGTCAACACTGGAGATGGTTGTTTTATGATCCGTAAGAAGAGGGAGATGCCACGCGCCAACAGAAACTGGCCGAGGGGCTGCTCTTGTTGCATGCGTCGAGAAAAGGAAGCGAAACTAGTTGGTAGAGAGAGTGAGAGCTTACGCGGCGTCCTTCATTCAGCATGGATGCGTACATACACACAACGCTCACGCAGCAGTCATGTAGCTAGCTTTCTTTCTGTGCAGATCTTGAGTTGGAATTGTACGCCTTGAAAGTTAGTTGCCCCCGGAGGCTGTATGCTGTGCAGGTATGTTTCTGTGTGGAGATCGATGCATCAGACGCTTTTCTTCCTCCCGGCACACAGGGGTATATAGATACCTGAGTGCATGCCGGGTGTGTCCATCCATTCGTGTCTCATGCATTTCTGGTGTGAGCGAACATAATGTGTGTTTCCTCGACTTTCAGCAAGCTTTGCTGGCAGAACAGCGTCGTTGCTCGACCTATTTACACAGGTCGTCGGCTTTAAAGCTTCAGAAGATGGTTCTAGAAGCCACGTTGGGACAGAGACAAATTCAGCTTCTTCATAAGGAGACGGCTATCGAGTTTCTTTTGACAAATGATAGACGGCCAGAATTACGCCAGGCCCATCGCCTCTTTAGTTTCGTTCAAGGAGGGGTGGAACAAATTGCTCTCACCTTCAAGAAGTTCGTTTCTGACCGAGGAAATAAAGTAAGGCACTGACTGCACTTCAGCAGGAGACGTCCCGAAATGGACCAGTGAAGATCTCTTTATCAAGAAAATGATAGACAGAACCGAGTAAACTTCGTGTACTTAGCTATAACTTGTCGTTCCTGAGGGCATTTCAGTCTTGTCTAAACAAGCATTCTTACCTTCACGTTCCGTCGGTTGCTCAAGGATGGCAGGGAACATACGAATGCCTTCCGCGATTCTTCTTTTTTTCAGCATTGAAGAGTTTTTCTATATAAGCACCTTTCTTTTCTCAAATGTGCTGCCCTCACGTGTGGTTTGAAGACAATAGATTTCTGCTCTGTTCTTGTGTCCAAGTGTCAAAAGGGCTTGCCGGGGCTCTTATTTGCTTGCTTCAGATTGTTGACCAGAGGCTTAGCCAGCTGGAAGGAGGTTCATCTTCTTCTTCCTCCTCTTCATCTTCCTCCTCATCGTCGTTCTCGACATCATCTTCTTTCACGTCGTCGTCTTCTAAAGCCGGGGGTACCTCAGGGTCAGCCTTCTCGAGTGTTGCAGAAGCTCAACAGGCAGATGCGGCCTTCGTCCAAAGTCTCCTGGATCTTCATGAAAAGTTCAAGGGCATAGTAGAAGAATGTTTCTCCGTCACTTCTCAGGCCTTTTCTTCCTCTTCATCTGCATTGTCGTCAGCCTCTGCGAGCTGTTCTTCTCTTCTCTACATGCCTACGCAACAGCAGAGACTCTTCAAGCCTTGCGACCCTACAACTGGAAGAGACCAAGGGGGAGGTGTTCTGTCCTCGCCTGATCCGCTGTTTCAGAAATCTCTGAAGGAGGGTAAGAAGGACGAAAGAGGGAGGCTGCTGCGGATAAAAGCCAGGGTACCTTCAGAATCTTTTCAGTATCTTCTGCCAGGGACTCTCTCTTTTCGTTGTCCAGGCAGGGTGAAAAGACAACAGCGAGAGAAGCGCACAGTCGTGAACAGTCTCCATAGGTTTCTAAAGGGGTACCGAGCGATGTTGCACGTGTATACATAACAGGTAAATACCAGTGGAGCTTCAAAGCCAAGAGGCGCTGGTATAGAATATACATGTGTGAAAACTACGTGCGGCTAGAAAGAAACACAGAAACAAACTGCCTGTCACAAGAAAACACCGTCTCGTCATGAACGGGCCATCGGCCGGCCGGACCATCCCCCGTCCCTCGGCATCTATAGGAAAACAGGTAGGCGAGCTTGTGCTCTTTGCTTCTCCCTTCACTTAGATAGTAGAAAAGCAGACACTCATCCTACGTTAGGAATTTTCGAAGACCGCTCTGCTGGTTTGCCACTTCATGCATACGCGGACAACAAGTAGGAGCTAAGCTAGCTGAATCCCTTCGTGCCTCCGGTCGTCTAGTATTGCTAGCTAACAATGGAGGAGATGAGAGGCTCTTCACTGTCCCTTCCGTTGCCAGCGCGGTGCACGTCGTCTGGTTTTGACCCGAGATTTTGGAAGCGTGTTTTCTCTTTCAGTCCCTTTTTCTCAAGTACTTTCTTTTTCTCTTCCGCTCGCCTTCACTGCGAGTGGAGCTTTCTTTCTTGTTTCGATCAGATCCCTGCTTTCTTCACATGACCTAAGACTGATGGTGGTAATAGACTCTTCTATGTTATGTCCCCTGCTTCGGTGTCTCCTCAGCTTTCGAGAACTTTGTCAACCGAGACATGGGCCGTCAGAGCTTCGCGCATCTCCTCTCATTCTTCTGCGACAGACTTCTAAGAAAGGCAGGTCCGAGCGTATTCTATAACGATTGTCACCATCCATCTTCATTGCAATGCCCTCGTATCCATGTACGCCAGCTATTTGGCTTACGGCATCGTTTACAGAGAGGAATCTTAATTTCCTGTTTCTCCCTCCACAGTTCTACTGTGCTAGCTCAGACACTGTAGGCGTTTCCACTGGTGTTGACCAGTGGTTTGAGGTGTGTGCTTGGAAGGACACATGCGGGGGGTCTAGAGACAAGCATGCGGTGCGACCCCGGTGCACCTCGTATCAGTCTCGTAGGTGTAAAAACGTCATGAAAACGTCATGTACAAGTCTCCCCCCGTGCTCTCTTTCCATCGTCAGCGGCCATTTTTTCCTCTTCGGTGTTTTGTCCTCCTCTCTCTCCTCTGTTAGACACAAACGGGGCGGGAGCAATCTGAATCTGCGGCAAGCGAGGAGGGATCTTTCTCGAGTTTTCTGTTCTCTAAGAGGGACCCGCATAACCCTGTTGAGCGTCTCTCCTTGTAATGCCTAGTTAGATCTTCGAGGCAAGGAACAGCAAGAAGAAATGCATCATAACCACACTACAACAACGAGAGAAACTAGGAAGAAAGATGAGCGTCTTCTCCATATGAAAGGAGCTCAGGAACGACGAGAAGGAAAAGAAGAAAGGGGGCCAGACAGACAGGTAGAGGAATGTACAGATAAGCGCACAGATGGCATATCATCTCGATCCTCGCTTGGTCCCACCGTGTCTATGGGAAAGTTGACAGTTGATCTAAATCCAGCAGCACCAAATCAACATGAAGAAAGAGGAGAGAAATCGAAATTCTCTCCTTTCTCTTCTTTCCCTCAGAATGTCCGGAATTTCTTTACTTTCTCTACAGAGTCATCTCACCAAGCATCTAGACCTTCCTCTCTCTCGCTCCCGTCGTCTTCTCAAGATTCTTCTTCTTCTTTTTCTCCGTGTGCTGTTTCTCAAGCTTCTTCATTTTGTAAAGCAGATCTACCCAATACATCTCTATCACGATCTCCGTCAGCTCTACTAAGTAGTACAAACACATCCATGTCTCCTTCATCTTCCTCTCTCGTCCATTTCAAAGTTTCTCTCCCGCCACACTTTGCAGCTCCTTCTTCTCCACCCGTCGTACAAGCAGAAGAAGAGGAAGAAAGCCTCCCTCGCAGCAATGCCTTCTGTGTGAGTGTGAATAGCGGGGGGGGGATGAGGAGGTTCTCCATAGGAGATAGAGAGATCAAGAGAGATGAAGAGGAGGCACGCTGCTTATCTCCACCCCCCGTGTGTTCGGCTCTTGATGACAAGAGAGAGCCTCTGGTGGCTTTAGATGATGAGAAACTACAAGAATGTTGCGAGGCGTTTCTAGATGCAAATCGCCCAATATACAGAAGTGAAGAGCAAGAAGGGAGAGATATGGTAGAGGGGCAGATGAAGGAGGTAAGTCTACAGCTTGGAGAGCAGACATCGCTCGAGAGGGGAGAGATAAGTAGAAGAAGAACGCCGACTTTACTTCGGAGGGATGTTGAATTTGGAAGAGTGTTCCAAGGAGAACAGGATTCCGAGAAGGAAGAAGAATCAGAAGTCGAAGACAAGAAGAGAAAGAAGGAGAAAGAAAATATGAAGAAGAACATGCCATTAATAATGAAGCAGAGTTTCTACGATGAGAAGGTGAGGAACAAAGGAAAGAACCGTAGCCATGAGGATTTGGGAGATGTAGAAGAAGATGTGACGTCAGTTCAACTCGATCAGCCCGATAGAGAAGAGAAAGGACGTGAGGCAGTCATGCCTACGACGTCGGAGAGAAGACGAGTCATCCATACCAAGACAGCTTCCCCGCATGCACAAAGGAAAGGCCTCTATCATAGGTACATTCTAGATACTCCCCCGAGTCTATCCAGTATAAGTGAGAAGGATGATCTGCCGCGAGGTGATCGAAGACGAAAAGGAAGAGAAGAACAAGAAGAAAGAAAAGGAGGAGAAGGAGGATGGGGGGGGAGATGCTTAGGTAACGGTGTCCCTTCAACAAGAGATGTAAGGAGTTCTTCAAATCAAGGGCAAAGCCCCCAGATTTCTTTCTTCTTATCTACTCCACCTGTAGCAGGCCTACCAGGGGGACAAGGAGACGCTCCGCTCGAGGGAGATAGAGGCCGAATCATAAGCACAAC
>NW_027155119.1:56901-57237 GCF_002600585.1 Cystoisospora suis | reverse complement strand
TGTAAGAGGATGTCTTTCTTGTTTCATTCAGTTTCGTATCATCCTCTCTCTGTTCGAGAGATGACCTCTCTTCTCTTCGAGCTTGTTGCTTCCGTGTTAAGGAGAAAATGACTGGCCTTCTTTGAGTGCTTTTCTACGTTGCTACGATAGTCTGCTGTAGATGTTTGAATAGAAATGAGATGAAAGAAAACCGAAGCTCCAAACCTTCTTTCCCTCAACTCTACGACTGCTTTCCTCGTGGGATCTTGCCGTACCTCTGTCTTCATTAACGCTCCTTCGCTCTGTCTTCTTCTCGTGTGCATCCACATCAGGAATCTATCTTATAAACACGGATCT
>NW_027155119.1:1951-56636 GCF_002600585.1 Cystoisospora suis | reverse complement strand
GTTTGTCATCTCCCTCTACGTCTTTCTCTTCCACTTCTCGTGCGAATCTTCGCTTACCTCTTCCGCCTTCCTCTTCTACGACTGGACCGTCATGGGGAGGAAGAGCTGCAGGGAATACAGCGTTTCCGCCTTCAGGTGTACATACAGTAGGTTCATTTTCTTCACCATCTATAGCAAAGCCTGTAGAAATTTTGACTCTTCATAGGCTTCCGTTCAACTACACACCCATCTTTGGTGAGTTCCTTTCAACGCCGAAAAATAACTTCTTTCCTTGCTGTGAGATAGATACATCATCGCGGAGCACATGCACAGCGAAAGTCAAATAGATTTCCTGTATATGCTAAGACGGGTATACTATATCAGTATATGTATTCACGTACACACGCTGGTTCATAGTTACCTATATCTATCTATCTATCTATAATCTACCTATCTATCTATCTACACCATATGTGTATATGTCTATGGTATCCCTATTGATACACTTCTCCATATATGTAAGGTGTAGTATATTCCCGTGTGGGACTTGGCTCACGTGTCTTGGCGTACGGTCGTGTTTAGTAGGTCACCTAAGGCGACTATTATAGAAGCAATGCATGCGACCTAAGATTCTTTCTTACGTAGATGTTCCTTCCATTTATTTTTTTTAGCGACCGTGTCTAGGTAGAAGGCGTCTTTCTTCTGCGTATCTGTGCCTACATATTCCTCTAATACGTCTCTAGATCTCACGAGTTTCCTCCATACTCTACACTCATATATACATACATACATTCGGACCTCTATACATACATACGTACTCAAACACATCTACACATGTATATAGACATATACATATGTGCACGTACATACATCTACACCAACATAGATCGTGTTCTGTAGGAAGTCGTCCTCTCCTCATCGGGACAGAATGAGACATGACGAGGAGTGTTTCATGTACCACCGCATTCATGAAATCTTCCTTGTTTTCTCTTTTCTCTTGAAGATCTTCCCTACTCAAAACTGGGCCCTATTCACGCCGCTGAGTCTTATCTATGTCCTTCACCTCTTCACCCCCTGCTATGGGACTTTTCTTATCTTTCCTTTTTTTCTCCTTCTTCTTCTTCTGTTTCATTTCTTGTTATCGCAGGAAGTCTTGTAAGTGCTTACAGTGTGAAAGTTCTTTCAGGCAACTCTCATCGAGGAAGAGGAGAAGGGAGAGCCGGGAGAAACGGGATGTCCCTGGAGCAGCTTAGGACGTCATGGTGGATGCAGCTTCGTGAGGAATTACGAGCGCATGCAGAGGCTCTTCATTGTGATGTTATACTTGGCTATGACGAGGTGGTAAGTCAACAAGGAGACAGGGTGTATCTTTATTCTCTTCTAGTGGCCTTGGTCACATGGAAGAACCAACGACTCCGTCTTGTACGAGATCACCGAAGGATACGTCGAGAGAAATAAAGGATGAATACAAGAGTCACTCATATATGAATATCTATGTAGGAATGTGTATGCATTTGCATGCATACATGCATAGAAAGAGCCAGCCAAGTACTCCAGGCTCTATGTGGGTGACATATAGTGTAGGTATGCGTACAAGCTTCCAATCTATATGTCTCTGACAGGCTGTACAAAGGACACCCTTTTTTCACACCTGCCGAGAAAGAGAAAGAGCGGATTTTCTTGAGTTGTCTTCATGAATATGGTGGGTCTCCACCCCCTCCTCAAGTATTGCAGGTATTGAGTACACATCAGTCGGCAGTACTCGCTCTCCAAGCAGCTTTAGGTATCCACGCAGAGCACACTGTATGTCCGATTGGCCCCCTTTCGGCGGATTATCCTTCCTAGTCCTCATAGGTGTGCTTTGATCATAGATATAACAGGCACTGAAGATCAAACTTCGTTTCAACGGGAGAAAAGATACACACTCTACACGCTTCAATCGATCAGACTCACCCTACACTCAACTTTGTACCCGAAGCGGCGGAAGGAGACTTTCGCTTCGTACCTTTTTGTGATGTCGCATTAGGGGCGAGGTGGGACGGTGCTGTTTCTGATCTTGGCTGTCCCAGACTGACTTCATCTCGATATTTCAGCATCGATTTGCATTGACACAGCACAGCAGCTACCGGTTCGTATAGAGTCACTTCGCTCTAGGGGGCGGCAATCCCAAGTCATAGCTGAAGCCACCCTAGGAAAACCAACCGAGCGCCGTCACTCTTTTGCGTGTGCATGCATGCGCCGTGTGAATGACACTGTGGAGATCTTCTTTCACTCCACGCATGAGTGGCTTCTCCTGTTCAGCAAGTATCGGTCATACATCAGGTGCGTCTTGTCCTCGTGTCAAGCTAGCTGGGAGGCTAGACACATAGCAATGAAGCATGTGTGTCTCTCCAGCTGTCTGTCGACTTGCACTTGGGATAGAGCGAGGGGAAGAGGAGGTGCGGGTGTATTGCAGTACGTCTCTATCCATATCACTCACGGAGTCTTGTGCCTACCTCTCCTTCAACTAGGAGTACCAGTGTATCCCTCCATATTCTCGTCCCCATACGATCTCATGAACTGCTGTAGATTATGATGATTTTATGACGTATTTGAGGATCTTTCTTTCTTTCTCACTCCTTTTTTTTCTTTCTCTTTCGTTCTTTCCTTCTCTCTTTTGTTTCTTGCGCCTCCTCTTCTTTCTTGTCATCCTTTCAGACATGCCGCTGCGGGAATGTTCTTCTTCTTTCTTGCTCCGGCACGGCTGTTCGTCTTCTTCATATTCCTCGCCTCAAGGCGCCCAAGCGCTCTGAAGAAGATGTCCTTCCTCCTTGTCGTTCCTATTCCCCCCCCCCCTCTCTCTCGCTTCCTCAACCACCGTCTCTTCTCCCCCCCTGTGCCTTCTCTTCTTCTTCATCTTCTTCTTCCCGGAGAAGTGAAGGCACCCGTCGAAATGCCGCCCCCCCACCCTCGTCTTCATTCCTGTCACCTCCTGATGTTGAAGATCGTAGAAGAAAGCCCTCTTCTTCTTCTTGCGCTTCTTCTGCTTCCACTTATCCTCATTCATCTCAGCCCCTTTCAGCTCATCATCTTCTTCCATCGACGGCTCATGTCTCTTCAAAGGGTGGTGCCACTGACCCAGCGTTCTCTCATCGTTCTATGCCGTCAAATCTCTCACGTGTCTCTCAGTCGACAAGAATCTCCTCTTCACTTCCTCATGCTTCAGCTGACAGCGAGGCAAGAGACCTCTCTCATTCATCCGGCTCTCCGCCCCAGCAGTATTCGATTCTACCTTGTTCCTCTGCTTCTTCTCTATGTCCTCCTAGTCTTTCTTCTCCATCTCCTCCACCTCCTCCTCCTCACTTTCAAGAGGTAACAGATCTCTCACGTCTCCCTCCTGAAGAGTTTTCTCAACAAGATGTCCCTTTCAAGGCATCTGACTGCGATTCCCTTCAATCTGAACCTCTTCCCATTCCGAGGGGGGTCGTTTCTTCCTCTTCTTTTCTTATTAAAAAGAAAGAGAAGACTCTCCACCCGAGTCCTATTGCATGCACCTCTGTGGAACATGAAGGGGGAGAGCCATGTATCTCTTTAGGTAATGCCTTGACGAGGAGTAACGACCCGTCGGGTTCTTCCATGGACAGTGAGTTCTCCGCGTTTTCTTCTTCTTCTTTCTCTTCTTCGTCTGGCTCTTCTCTCTCCTCTTATAGGAGTTGTAAAGGAAAAAGCAGCCGGGCTCCAAGTCAAGTAGCTGAAAGTAGACAAATCTTAACAGATATCTCATATAGTCATACATATAGGATCTCTTGCCACGGGTTAGAGAAAAGAAAGATGAGGAGAGAGATGCATGCTTCTTTCTCTTCGTCTTATCCTCCCTGTGAAAATGATGCCGGAGATGGTCTAAGGGTGATAAGAAGAAGAGAGATGCATGCCTCTTCCTCTTCTTCTTCTTATCGCCCCCCAGAAGACCATCTCCAGCATGAAGTGTCTGATCTCTCGTCTCGAGCATGTACGTGGGCTCCTGGCTTCAGGAAGAAGATTCCAACAGGCAAGTTGTTTCGAGAAGATCAGAAGAGAGAAGAGTTCCATAAATCCAGAACGGATGTCCTTCTTATGGATTCAAGAAGAAGAAGATTTCATACCGTTTGCATGCATCAAGCTACTACTGCTACTACGACGACGACTCCTCCTAATCTCTCAGCGTTGCCCACCACCCCGGATATAGCAACTTTATCAGTCTCTCCCAGTCGCTCTTCTCTTCGTCAATCCATGAAGCTTGAAGGCAAAGAAGAAGAAGGAATAAGAGAAAGATATGCTTTTCTATCGTCTTCTCAGGCGCACGTCGCTCCTAGTTATTCTCGATCGATAAACGAGAGAACCATTCCATATTCCCCTTTCCCCCTTGAGGAAGATGAAGACATGAGAGATTTCGACAAGGCGAGGAAGATACAGAAACAGATGGATGTAAGGCAAGAAAAGAAAGAGACTTCTTCATATGAAGAGAAAGACGATGAGGAGGTGCTGAATGGAGAGAGACTGAGGTCATACTATGAAGAAGATTTCAAAAGACGTTATGTGTTTGATAAAGACCTTATAGCTAGCCGTCGCAGTCAGAGTATAGAAGATCTCCTCTTACAGCAGCAGCAGAAGCAGGAGGAAGAAAGAAGAAGAAGAAGACTGAGCGCGCCTCTCGTTTCTTCAGATAGAAGAGAAGACAACTCTCGATTAGGGCGACGCGGTATAGTGGGTGAAAGTAGACAAGGAGACAAGAAGAAGCAGAAGAAGAGAAACAGAGGAAAAGGAGATGCGTGGGGGAGAGAAGAACAAGAAGAAAGGGATCAGAGAGGAAGTTCCTCTCATGGTTTCCATGGCACATCTCATAAGCATCCTGTCACTTTATCTTCCTCTAGACGGCAACGATCACGTAGTAGCAATGGTAGCAGACACCATCCACATCACCATCATCGTCATCATCCTTCATCCAAGCTTTCTTCTTCCTCTTCTTTCTTATGTCTTCCTCCTTGTGTGATGCTCCATACACCTGCGTCCTTCTCTTCTTCTTCTTTCTTATCTCTCAGTCAACCTACGACGTGTCCCTCGGAGACACAGGGGCCTCAGAAAGGGACGGTCAAAACTCCTAAGCAGCTGTCTTCTTCTTCTTCCTCTTCTCCTCCATTTTTTTTCCCTTCTGTGTGTAATCGGGGGAGGGAGCTCATAGGGGGAAGCCCCGAAGGAATCGCCCAAGGTGTACAGGGATCTTCGTCTCCATCATGTACAGATCCATCGGCTGTAAGAGAAGAACAAGAACAAGCGAAGAGACAACAGGTGCATGCATGCCGAGTATGTAGGAAGGGTTGCGTTCCTGAAGTCCTTCTATCCACCACAGAGATTCCTGAGAATCTCCCTGTCCTCTGTAGATCAGAGCTCATTCATGTACGTGTATGTCGTGTATTTGGAGAACGGCGGGGACACCTCCCTTCTTCTTCTTCCTCTTCATCTTCTTCTTCTTCCTCTTCCTCTTCATCTTCTTCCTCTTCCTCTTCATCTTCTTCCTCATCTTCTTCTTCTTCAAGTCCTTCACCACGTCGGAAATCGAGCAAGTCGAAACGTCGTACACCTGAGACTTCTCTCCCCTCATCCGGTCGTCCTAGGCGTCATCCAGCAGCCGCCCCTACTGCTATTCCTTCTTCTTCTTCTCCAGGAGAGAAGAAGAAGAACAACGTCCGAGATGGCAAGGGAGAAGAAGAAGGATGCGAACAAGAAGAAGAGAAAGAAGAGAGAAAAGGACGGAAAGCACATTCTTCTCGGGACCAAGCTAGGGAACCGAGAGATCCGAAAGGTACTAGAGGAGACACCTCAGAGAAAAAGGATGAGACCGAGATAAGCACCATCAGCAAGAAGAAGAAGAAAGTTCATGACTCTAGTCAAGTCGTGTCTGAAAGAGAAGGTCTTGATTCTTCGCCTTTTAGGGAAGGAAGAGTAGCAGTTGAGAGAAGTCGAAGACGAAGACCAAGTGAACGGCCTCGAAGTAAAGAAAGAAGGAGAATAAGAAGAACCACATCAGAGGGCAGGGAGGGAAGGGTGTTACATCATCGTCGTTCAAGAGAGAGGAAAGAGGGAGAAGCTTCGTCCTTTCCGACAGCTTCGTCTCACCTTCCTCGTCCACGAACTCGAAGAAGAGTCAAGACCTCTTCTCGAAAGAAAACCAAGAAGAAAGGCGACAAGAATAAAAAGACCAAGAAATCTTCCTCTTCTTCCTCTTCCTCCTCATCTTCTTCCTCTTCTTCATCCTCCTCTTCTTCATCTTCCTCTTCTTCTTCTTCACCCTCTCCACGCGGAAGAAGAAGACGACGAAGACAGCAAGGCAAAGTGAAGCCCGCCGTTCTAGCTTTAGCTTTATCGGAAGTTCTTCCCTTTCTCTTGATCGATCTTCATCATCTCCTAATTCTCAAGTTGAAGATGTACGCATGCAATGCTGCCTTTGGATTGCGATTTTCGTATGCTGTCTCGACACGGTCGGTTATCATCGAAGCCTTAGCGACAGGTCTTGTTCTTCTTCCTCTTCCTTCTCCTGAGCCTCTTCTCATTCGCCGGTCTCCCTTTCAGCGAGCGGTAAGAAATCGACTTCATCGGATTGTACATCCGGAAAGTCGCGACAAAACCCTAGGGGGGAGAACAAGAGAAGCGGGGGGGAGAAGAAGAAGAACAACAGCACGGGGAGAAGGTGAGGTAGGTCTCAAGGAGAAGACTTTGAAGGATCTTGATGAGAGAAAAAGGCAGAGGGCGAGGAGGAGGAGAAGAAGAAAAGAGAAGAAAAGAAAAGCACTAAAACATGCAGCTCTTGACGAGATAGAGAAGGAAGAAAGAAGAAGGCGAAAAGAAAACAAAAGATATGCCGATGAAGAAGAGGAGAAAAGAAAGGTTGAAGGAGGCGGAAGAAGAAAGAGAAGAACAAGCCTAGAAGATGTTCGAGAAGAAGAAGGAGAATCTTTAGGGGGAGGAGAAAAGATCAAAGCCATCCAAGGGGGTGTAGAAGGAGGCCAGGGGGCATCTACCCCACACCTGCGAGATTCTTCTCCTTCTGTTGACGCTTCTTCATCTCTACCTAGAGGAATAGAAAAAGAGAGGTCGAAAGAAGATAGAGACGGAGAACAAGTTCTTCTGAATGAGAAAGATCAAGGTAGGAAGGAGACGAAAGAAGATGCGGCTCCAAAAGAACGAAAAGAAGAAGAAGATGAGGATGAAAAGGAAAGGGAGGAGAGAAGAAGAGAGAGAAGAAGTGTGTGTGGGGAGGAGGAGGAGACTGAGAAGGTTGTTCCTGAAAAACAACGAAGGCTTCGCTTCAGGCTTCTCAGTAGTTCTTTAAGAGACAGCGGAGAGACACTCGGAGAGAAGAAAGAAGCGTCAAAGATCGAAGAAGAGAAGAAGAAGAAGGCGACTTCTCGGGGCTTGTTTTCTTTCTTGTTTCGAAAGAAGAACGTGAAGAAAGAGAAAGGTAAACGAGAAGATGAAGGTGATCGTGATGAAAGACAAGGAGAAGACGAAGGAGAGAAAATGAAGAAGAAGAAGAAGATTTCCAAGAGACATCAAGGAGCAAAACGACATCTCACTTTTAGACGTATGAGCTCACCCTCTTCTTCTTCTTCCACGTCATCTTCTTCACCTTCCTCTTCTTCTGCTTCTATTTTTTCTTCTTCGGGTACATCTTCTTCTTCGTCTTCCTCTTCTTCCTCAACTTCTTCATCGTCATTGACTTCTTCTTCTTCGTCCTCCTCATCTTCGCATTCTTCTTCTCCGTCTTCTTTATCATCGTCATCTTCTTCTTCTCTTTCTTCTTCTTCGTCGTGTCGATGTTCATCTCTTCATTCTCACCGGCCCCACAAGAGACGTCTACGTCTCCCCCGGAAACGTCGGAGAAACTGGCGTTCTTTAGCGGCCTCGCTGGTGCATCGTCGTTCTTCTTTCTCTTCTTCTTCATCCTCTACACCCTCTTCCTCTTCTTCCTCGTCATCAAGTCCTTCTTCCTCCTCTGTCCTAGAGTCCTCCTTAAGTCTCTCCCACTCTTCTTCGTCTCTTTCTTCTCACTCTTCGTCAGATTCTTCCTCATCGTTGAGCTCAGAAGATACTAGTAGTAGTAGTAGGAGTGACAGTAGTGATGGTCATAGTCATCCTTCATCTCCATCTTCTTCTTTCTCGGGTTCTTCTTCTTCTATTGCATCTAAGGCGATCACTTCATCCCCTCCTATTCTTCCTTCGTCTGTCTGTCTGTCTTGTCCTCTCCCACCTTCATCTCTTCCTCCTGCCCTTCGACCTCCCGTTCTTGAACTTGACTCAGTGGAAGGTCACCAGCAGCCCCTCCGGCAAGGAGACCTCTTTCATCTTCTTCTACATTCGCGTCGCTTGTCTCTCTCTTCACAGAAGAGAAAGATAGAAGAAGAGAAAGAACGAGGGAAAAGGATAAACACAGGAGAAAGAGGGGGCGCAAGAGAAGAAGTCGCCTCAAGAGAGAGAGATCGGGATGAAGGTTGGGAGAAGGGTCTCCACAGAGAAGAAGATGAAGAAGCAGAAGCATACGGTCGATCCAATGAGAAGAGGAGAGATTCTTCTGTCTCTCTCACGAAGGAAGAGAAAGAAGGGAGGGATCAAGGAGATGATGTTGTTGAAAGGGATGGAGGTTCCCCTTCTTCTTCTTCATCTAGAAAAGTCATGAAAGAAAGAAAAGAAAGGTTTCGAAGAGAAAGAAAAGAACCCTCTTCTCCTCAGCTCTTCATGAGTTATTCTCATAGACCGCCGTCTCTTCATCTATCTCCCTCGGCTTACGCTGCGCATCGTAGCAATGGGGTATCAAGCTCGTCCTCTTCTCTCTTTCAAGGCCCACCTAGAGAGAGAGAAGGAGGAGAACAAGAAGGAAGAGGAAGACCAGGGATGGATCTCCCTAAAGAGAATCTTCCTTCTCCTCATGAGACTCCTTCTTTCTTCCTTTTATCATCTTCTACGTCAAAAGAAGTGACCAAATCGAATTATTCTCTAGATAAAGATTCAACATCTCTACCCCCCTCTCCGGCTCCTATGATTGACGGCCTCATCTCGTCGTCTTCTTCTTCTTCTCCTCTTCTTCCATCGCATCGTGAAGAACAGCGAAGGTCTCTTCATTCGTCAGAGCCTCGTCCTGTACCAGAAGACGATGAAGGCTCACGGCTCTTAGGAGTTGTTCTCTCTTCTTCTTCTCCTCGTCACTCGGGAGACAGAGGGGCACTTCCCTCGACTATCAACGATGCTTATTGTCCTGGCTCATCTGATAAGGCCGAAGGAAGAAGAAGAGGAAGAAAAGAAAGTGAAGAAGAAAGAAAGAAAACGCAGAAGAAGAGTAGAGAGGAAGAAGGCTCCGAAGCGAAAGGAGATCGACAGAGCGATGAAGAGGCAGAAGCAGAACACGAAGGAGAGGAAGAAGAAGAAGAGGGAGAAAAGAAAGAAGGAAGAAGAAGTCGAAAAGAAAAGGATGAAGAAAGAAGAAGAAGACGACGACGAAGAAGAAAAGAACAAAAAAGAAGAAAAGGAGAGCTTCATACATCAAGAACTCCTCGTCATCCCCATCTTCATCGACATGGGGCTCTACGGAAAGATGAAGAAGAAGAAGATCTCTCAAGAGAGGTCCAGTATCTATGTCTACAGAATTGCTATCAGAATCACCTCGCTCTCTCTATATCTTATCCCACACTCACAGCGAGAGACAGGAATAGTACCATCAGTAGGAGGTAAGCCAACGTAAGGGACAGATGCCATAGATTAAAGATAGATTCAAGATAGATTAAAGATAGATTAGAAATAGATAGATAGATTAGAAATAGATAGATAGATAGGCTTGTTGTCTTCTTGGTTCTATTAGAGTCATCATAAACAACGGGTTTATCGGAAAGACTGTCTCTCTTCAAGCCTCGTGGCTGTGCCTGGTGCTCCATCCATCTATCTCTCTCTCTCACATGTATCTCCGTCTAATCTATCTATCTATCTTTAAACCATCTATCTATCTACCTATCTGTCTTTAGTCTATCTATCTATCTATCTATCCTTTTTCTATCTATCTAGAGACAAAGAGGCACACTTTCGTGTCTATCTATCCATCTACCTATCTATCTCTCGACATGAAAAGTTGTATAAGTCTGTATAGATGCATGCCCCCCCTTAAGGGCATGATGTTCCAGACTGGTCGATGAGTACGAAACACCTGCACATGCGTTCTGTAGAAACACAACAAGAGAACGCCGCTGTACATACATCATAATCTCCATATTCATACATACACATACACACTACATACTCATATATACATTCCTACTCATACCTACATAGATAAACATACATACATCTTCATATATACATCTTCATCTATATTTCGTCTCTTCTCCCCCCCTATAGTTGTGTGAGTGAGATCTGCATGCTGGCGTTACACTTCAGATATCTCCAGCGGGGGCTACGAGGGGACGCGCTTTCTTCCCCCTCTGCCAATCCACCTAGCAGCCTTCGACCGACTTCACACCCTCTTCCTCTTCTCGTAAAATTACACCATACTCCTCTAGATCATCATCTTCGCCACAGTCTTCATCGTAGCCAGCATCTGTCTTCTTCTTTATCTTCTTCTCTTTCGCCTACCTCCTCGCATCCATACCATCACCCTGATCATCCTCCGCAGCCTACGATACATCCACCACCGTCTCTTACTCAAGGAGACACCTGTCTCCCTTCTTCTTCTCCTTCACCTCCTTCTTCTTTCTTTCTTACACCTTCCTCTCTCCATGTCCCTTCTGGGCGTGAATCGACAGCGGGTGGTCTCTCTTCTATGTTACACGGAGATCGAAAGACACCTCTTGAAGCTACGGTATCAGAAAGATTTCCTCCCGCCGCATCTATGAAGGAAGAGAAGAACGAGAGCGTTCCAGAGATTGCATCTTCTTCATCTTCTCCCTCAAATCTCGAATCTCTTCATCCTTTTACTAGCATGATGGAAGAGAAGATCCCGCTCCGTAATCCATCCCAGAGAAGGTTCCCAGATGAAGAGAGTCACTATCTTGACGAGACGAAAGGAAAAACGAAGGAGGACAGAAAGGGGCCTTCTTCGGATGCCCCAGATTCATTCTTGGGATATAGTGGGAGAAGTCTCTTTCAACATTTTTTGAAGTCCGACGGAATTCCTCCATCACATCAACCTACAACTCAACCTGAAGAACCTCATCATTCTGGTGTACATACACCTCACAACGGGAATCATAATAGTAGCAGGAGTGGTCTTCTACCTCCAGGGGTTGCCCCCTCATCGTCTTCTTCTTCTTCCTCGGCCTCTTCGTCTTGTGAAGTCCAGGGAGCCCCAGTAAGGATGCCTCTTCCTCATACATTCTTGTCATCCTATGGTCAACTACAAGAGATCCAAGAGGAGCAGGCTGAAGAGGAAGAAGAGGAGGACAACAGGACGACGAAGAAGAAGGACGTTTCTTCCTCTCTTCATCCTCTCCATTCTCAAGGAGGGAAAGACAGACACCTTGGGAGAAGAGAAGAGGAAGAAGAGCTTCACGACTTGCATGCAAGAGATTTCCAGGCCTCTTCCTTCTTTCCACAAACTTCTTTGAGAAACCCCATGCCCTGCGACAATGACTTGGCTCTTTATCTTTTCCCTTCTTCTTCTTTTCTTTCTCCCCCTACTTCCCAACAGGATGAGAAGTCGAAGCCGAGACAGTTACACCAACCCCCCCCCATTCGCCCACGTCTCCTGCGAGGAGAAGATGAACAAGACAGAGAGAAGGAAAGAGCCTCTTCTTCTTCTTGTTACTCCTACCACTCGTCCTATCCGAGTGAAGAGATGAAAAAAGTCGGAGAGAATCAGAAGCGGACGCGTTCGTGTCTAGATATGGATGGCCCCCTTTCATCTTCTTCTCAGCATTGCCATGACACCAAGCGTAAAGACATCTCTAGGCCTCATACACCCATGAGTCGCGATCAGCAGGCACCTCATTCTTCATATGCTTCCTCTTCTTCTCATGGAGACGATGAACTCCTCGATGCCACCACTTTTTCTCTTCCTCCTCATTATCCTCATTCTCATCATTGTCATCCGGCCTTCTCTTCTTCTTCTTCTCCTTCTTCTCGATATAGTGGCGACTTCGGTCTTCGATACTTCAAGAGATGGTTTCTATCACATGAGTTGCGAGTCTTCGTGTTTGATCTGGATGACGAAGTAGATGAATGGAGATTGAGATGTCTCTATCAGCAGAAGGCCTTTCCTTCAGATCTATGTATGGCGGGGACAATCGATCTTCTCCCAGGTGTACAGTATTCTTGTCGCCCTCTTCTCTCTTCTTCTTTTGCGACTTCTCTAGGAGCTCAGGGAGATCGAGAGAGAGAATGGAGAGATCGAAGGAGAAGGGAAAGAAAGACCGAGAGTGATCAAGATGGAGGAGGAGGAGAAGAAGAAGAGGAGAGAATGAGAAGAAGAAGATCGCAAAGCCTCGAGAGGAGAAGAATAGACAAAGGGGGAGAGAAAAGAGAGCTGATGCCCCTATGTGAGGACGAAGGGCTCGTGTCGTCTTCACCACATCAGAGAGAGAGCAAGGAAATCGAAGACGAAGAAGAAGAAGAGAAGCAAGGTATGTTGACGAGTTCGAGAATGAAGAATGTCGTCTCTAGACATAGGATGGAGGCCGAGGAAACATGGCAAAAGAGAAGAGAAGAAGAGAAAGAAGAAGGAGAAGATGATGATGGTAAGGAGGAGTATGAAAGACACTTGAGAAAGATAAGAGAGATGGATGGGGTGATAGACAATCCTCCTTCATCTGTGTGGAATGGTAGAAGAAGAGAAGAGAAGAAGAAGAATGATAGGGAGAATGATGAAGAGCTCAGAAGAAACCGAACGTCTCTTCCTCGATTCGCTGTTGTAAGGCATCGCCTTCCCCTCTCAGAGAAAGCTCTAAGATCTTCAAGAGCTCTAAACAGAGAACTGCAAAAGGTAAGAAGAAGAAATTGAAGAAGAAGAAGATTAGAAGAAGCAGAAGAGGTAGAACCGGGAGAAAAAGAAGAAGAAGAAGCTTCATGCAAGAGGATAAAATAATTTGACTTGCTAGAGTGGGGTTGTCATGTATTATCTACCCATCGTCGTGCCTTTGATCGTCTACCGGAGAGCTATGAGAGAATCTTTCAGGCATAGATGAATGAAAGAAAATTTCGCGAACAGGCATGATGGCTGTACAAGCGCAAGCTATATAGACGACAGCATTCTCGCCTTTTTTGACTACCCCCAGAAGAAGCGAAGGAGGAGACATGTCTCACTCGATTTCAAGAGAAGGAGAGAGGAGATGGGAAGAGGGAGACGTCGACCACGTTTCTTGTGTGCATGTCTACAGACACACAGAAGAGTGGGATAGAGAATAGAGAGATATAGACAGTGAAACAAAGGATTTGAAGATCTTGGTGTTGATGATACTTGCTACGCATCGTATGATGAATAGGTATATACAGATACCTATATGTATATGTATCTGTATGTACTAGGTCTACGTATGGAAGTAAGTTCATACATGTTTTGTGTAGAAGGAAAGATCATCGGCAGATCTGTCGCTACACTATAAGACATAGATATAGAACACGTTTTACTCTATTCAGACTCTGCTCTTAGTGTACAGATAAAAGCGACTGTTTTCTTGCGCCAATCGCGAGTGTAAGAAGAGACGGTCCCTTCCTCATATAGGTGTATGTACATCTTCTTTCAAGTCTATACGTGTACTACTTACATCTATACATAGAGAGAGATAGATAGGTGGCTTCCTTCCTACGACTCGTATACCTATATGTTGTAGATATTCGTATATATCTAGTGTGTCTCTTTCTTTTCAATATACGTGTATGGAGATGTATGCGCGTTTTTCTGCGTCTCTCTTTCTCTCTCTGTCTATGCGTGTGTATGGATGTGTCTTCATATCCATCATCTTGTTGGTGTGTGTGTATCTTTCTGATGTGAACTGCAGGGATGGGATAGCGCCCTTACACAGCTTGTTGTCGATGCTCTCTTCTCGAGTGATTTCCCCATAGCTATAAGCGGCTTAACGTCTTCTCTCTCCTTTATCAAGCATGACTGTCTGCAGATATCTTTATCGGCCCAACTTCTTCCTTTCTCATCACCTTTTTTTCCTTTCTATCATCTTCACTCTTATCCCCCTTGTAGATCTTCTCCTTTTCTTTTCTCTTCCATGTTACATCGATCTTTCTCTCACGAGAGGTCTTCTCTTCCTCCTTTGAAGCGGGGCAGTGCATGCATTAAGAGGACCAGTGGCGGTACTAAGGACGGGCGCCTCCTACCAGCGATCATCACACCTGTAAGAGGAGACAAGGTAGGAGGTGGTGTAACTACAGTGGAAGAAGCTGACTTAGAAAGAAACCAAAAGACTTTTCTCTCTCTCCAGATCGAGAAACCTCTCACTTCTCATGGTAGACCTATCTTAGATCCCACACCTATACTCGATGTCCATAGGAAAAATCATCACGGCCCAAATTCTCCGCAAGATTTTGTCAGTCATGATCGAAGAGATGAACAGAGAGAACAAGACCTCTCTTCTCTATCAGGAACAGGAATGAGAGAATCTTCTTCTTCTTCGCCTATTCGACAAGACCAAATACATCGTCCCACCTCGATCTCTGCGTCTCAGAAGCTTCAGTCTCCTAATATGAGGGGGGATAGGAGTAAGCTTCTTACACGCAGGCCTTCTTCTTCTTCATATACAGGCAAGGCAGATAAGCTTGTAGATTCACGAGAAAGCGACGACCTTACCAAGGCAAAGATGACAGGATATCTCACGCGAGAGGAAGAGAGAAGAGTAGAGGACCATGGAGAAGAAAAGGGTCAAGAAAAGATCTCCGGAAAGGAAGGGGATGATTACAGCGCCAAAGAAGCATTTCAAGATGGAGCCATGATGTACAGAAAAAAGGACCAAGCAGGAGAGAAAGGGGGAGTAGACAAGAGAGAAGAAAAGATTGCTTGCTATGGAGATCAGGTTGAAAAAGAATGGAATCTTTCTTCTTTTCATGTACGATCTGAAGGTATCCATACTTCGCATCTTCCTTCTTCGTTCTCGTCTTTGTTCCCTGGAGAAGGCCATACTAGAGCGCATGCATCTCCTCAGGTGTATATACACCACTATTCATCGACCAGTTCGATCTCTCCAGGGAGGGGGATGACTGGATCTGAAGAAGGAGAGAAAGAGGGCTGGGGATCTCTTGACGAAGATAGAGAGACGAAAGGGAATCCGATGGGAAAGACCACGAGTCAGGGAGAAGAAGAGAAAGAAAGACCAAGAAAAGAAGAAGAGACAGGGGTGTATGGACGGGGGGGTAGATGTGTTTTGAAAACGAGAGGTAAAGAAGGAATGAAGCTATATGATGTGAATCAAGATTCTCGTGATGTGACGACTCCTCGCCACGATCAACGGGAGGTCATGTCGATAGACAAGCCAAGGCGATTAAGACAGAAACAAGACGACCAATCGTCTCTCTTTCTCTCACCCTTTTTCTTACACAGTAGTAATAGCAGTTGTAAGTCATCGTCCTCTTCTTCTTCTTCATCTCCTCCTCCTCTTCCTCGTGGTCCGTCTTGTTCGTGTCCTCCTCAAATGAAGGCTCCACCCAGAGTTGTTCCTCCCTCTCATGCCTATTCTTCGTCGAGGTGTATAGACACCCGAATCATCACCAAGGGGAAACCATCCTGTCACTCACTACGACCCTCCGTCGATTCTCCTCTTTCTTCTTCTTCTCCTCCTCCTCCTCTTCATGGTTCTCCCGTCTTGCGACAAAGAGACCCTCAGTTTCTCCTTTTACCCCCAAGGGATCTCTTCCTTTCGTTCCTTCGGTCAACTCGTGAACTCCACATGCATGCAAAGAACAGACTTCTACAGCAGCCTCTACTTCAAGCTCAAGCTCTACTGCAAGGCCATACCAGCCGAAGCAGCGGGGGTCATATGCATAGGCGCCACAGAGGCTCTCATTCATTAAGCGGAGATGAAATGACAGGGCTGGCAAGTAGTTGGTCTCTTCAGGTGAAGAAGAGGTATGATCAGGGGGAGAACCTACTTATGAAGACAAGAGAGGAAAGGCCGTGTAACGGGGAGGAAATTAGGCATCGAGGCGTCTCGAATAAGAAGAATGAGAGGATTCTAGAAAAACTGAAGAGAGAGAAAGGAGAGAAGGGGGATCGTGATGTCGATGGTTCTGATCAGAAGGAAACGCCGAACGGAGATTTCTTGTATGAAGGATGGAACAATCTCATGGACGAGGGAGAAGAAGAAAAGAGGAGGGTAGAGGAAGCTACACAGGGGGATGTCTTTGTAAGTGTCTCTCGCTCACCCACTCCTCTTACGCCGAGTCTACATCTCTCTTTCTATATCTATGTCCACCTCTAAACATCTCTCTATGATGTATATCTATATATATATATATAGTGACGTATGTAGGCAATCCCCTACTACACCATTGTTTACGAAAGCAAGCCCTTCTCTCGTAGGTATGTATATATATATGTACATGTGTATACAGATGTACAGACATACATGGGTACTTCAATGTATGTGGAGTGTTTATATATACTCCTAGACACATGCTTGCGGGCACCCCAGCGTAATGAATCCATCTTTACCTATCTCTATCTTTCTTGATCTCTAACAATAGGTGCACAGCCCTCATGCATGCGTTGATCCATTGGTATTTCATCATATCTGTCTTTTTCTGCTTTCCTATCATCCTTGAGAGAAACATTTAGAGCCACCACCTGTATACTTCGGTAGAGTCGAACCTAAAGAAGAGAGGGCGCTCGTTCCTCTGCTTATCGATACATTTTCAGTCAAGTCTGTCTCTGCATTCATAACCTCTCTCTCTTTCTTTGTTCTCTCTCTCTCTTTCTTTGTTCTCTCTCTCTCTTTCTTTCTCTCTCTCTCTTTCTTTGTTCTCTCTCTCTCTTTCTTTGTTCTCTCTCTCTCTTTGTCTTTATTTCCAAGCAAAGTTCACCTTACATGCTTGAAAGAGCCTCGGTTGTTTCTCTCTGACTATTCAGTTGTGTTTTTTCTTCTCTTCTTGATCGCCTTCCTTCCAACTTCTTCTTCTTCTTTTTCTTTTCCATCTTTTCTCCTGTTCCTTCATCGTTTCCCATTCTTTCTTCCTTTCATTCAAACTCTCTCTATGACTGATTCTGAGCTCTTCTCCTCTACTTCTCTCGGCTGGACGGGCGTCGCTTTCGCTGTTTGCATGCACCCAGGTCACGTGTCTCTCTACTCTCCCTTGCTGTCGCATAGTGAAGTGAGTTCGAAGGAGATGAAGAAGATGAACTTCTCTGTGTCTCTCCGCATCATAAGAAACAGATCGGAGACGTATCTTTCTTTCTTCTTTATGTCCTTCTTAGAAACAAAACAAGACTGAGACAACAAAGGAACAGGAGATCTCTCAGGGAGGAGTAGATCGTCATGATGATAGGACATCTGTTGGCTGGGAGATGAGGTGTATGTACACCTGAGGAGTTGCTATAAACATATCATAAAAGGACTTCCATATATATGTATAGGGATGTAGATTTACATAGTTCACCGATCGATGTATAGAGACAGTATAACTAAAGAGCAAACGTAGGCAGGGGGAGGGTAGCATGCAGTTGTCTCTGTAGAGATGAATCGAGACCTGTAGATTTCTCCTTGCTGATATGTCTGCTGTTTCTGTAGAAGAAAAAAGAAGGATTAGGGAGAGTGCTTTAGATTAGATAGATCAACATTCGGTTGACGCAGATCGTCTTCTCCTACTTTCATTCCAAGGTTACGAGAAAAGAAGAAGAAGACCATCCAGACACTCTCCTTCTCAGTTCGAACTCTTATTCTTACGTGGAGTATACGTAGAAAACACCTCGTGTAAAGGTCTCTTGTTTCTCTTTTGTCTCACAAATTCCGATCACTCTCTGCCTGTGTCTCTTCTCCCCCCTCCTTCCCTTGTATCATTGTCTTCATATATACACATGTAGGTATATATATCTGTAGTCATTCATACACATGTGTATTCGTACTCCTCTATGTATATCTATATACATATACATGTGTGTCTGTATCTCTCTATATGTATATATATATATAAGATATTTGTGTGTATCTCTCTCTCTCTTTATCTATATATATATATATACGTGTATATCAAAGGAGAGACAGGAAAGGAGATAATCGCTATGTTTATCATATCATCGACGACGACTGTTGATCTTTCGTTAGATGAGGGAGTCCTGCAACTCTTTTTATCTTCTTTCTTATTCACACGGCTAAGGTCTGCTTCTCCCCTGCTTTTGTTTTAACTCCAACAAGTAGATGAGGAAGTAACGATACACATCTAGATCTTCAAAGGAAGAAAAGCTGTGACTGTACCAAAAGAATGAAGTGTAAAGAGAGAAACAGTTTTGCTGCTTCGGCTGTGTATAGATGTGTGTGTATAGAGTGTATAGACACTTCAGATCTTTCATACTTACTTCGACGTGATCTCCCTCCCTCACTGTCTTCTCACTCTCTCGCTGTCGATTGTTCTCTCTCTTCTCTTAGGTACCTCGGTCTAGTGTCTGTACACCTCGTCCTTGATACAGGGGCATATAAAAGTCGTCAGGTATGTATAGCTGACGATCCTGTTGTTTCTATTCTTATCTTAGTTAACACCTTCCTTCACGACGACTCTCCTCTACTAACTTGAGACGTAGAAGGTAGTGGCGATTCTTTAACAAGTGACTTCAGAGTTATGCAAACGGACTTGAAAGAAAGGGGGAAAATTACACAGGAGACAAAGAAAGAAGAAAAGTAAGAGAGAAAGACAGAAGAAGAAGACGAGGAAGTACTCTTCTTTTCATTCTTATTGTTCCGCCTTTGTGAGCTAGATGACTGAAAGTTTCTTTCTTCTTTTCCCCCCTCCTCTCTCCTCGCTCCTATGATGGTCTCTTGTCGATGACCCTATGTACGAACATACGTATTCATGCATGCGTACATCTTCATACATGGATCTTCATACATAGACATTCCTACATCTTGGCCTGTGAGGGGTAGGTTGTTCGTTCGACTGTTTTGCGTGCCTATGACGACTGTTTGAAACAGGTTTTCTCTACACCGTCTCTCTCTCTGTTTGTCTGCCTGTCTCCGTCTCTCATCCTCTGACCTCGTTGCCCTAGAGAGCACCCAGGAAGCCGCCTTGGTGTATCCATCACTTTGCCAAACTAAGACTCGAGTTATGAAGTGTATGATGCTTTTCTCGTTCGCTAATTCTCTCTCTCTCTATGGGAAAATGGATCAGAGAAGAGAGGAGAGAAGCGGCGAGGGGGGAGGAGAGAGAAGTGAATCCTCTTGTCTTCGTCTCCTGTAGAAAGATGAGTTGAGACTAGATGATAAGGCCCTACATGAATGATGAAGATATACTAGATCATCCTGCTGCTCTTCAACCTCCTGTCATAGTTGTCAACTTAAAAAAGGAAAGTATCTCATTAGACAAGATTGTCTTTCTTTCATTCAAGGTAGAAGGGAGAGGGGATGAAGGTCAATCTAAAGACGGCCCCCCCCTCCTGGGGTGTACATACTCCTTGGAGACGTCTGTCTGTGGATGCCTTTTGTCTGTTGACTGCCAATCTCTTTCTGTCTTTCTTTTCCATGACTCAAGCACAGGGGTAAGAAGAGTCTGCTTTGTTCATGCTTGTTTGAGCCTGCCATCTGAAGCCATGCCTGTAGGTTTTCTTCATCCTCTATTGTTGTTTTTCTTCGATTCTTTTTCTTTCTCCTTCTTTTCCCCCTGTAGGAATTAGTCGCGGCTTTACACTTCTCGGCTCTTCAGGCGGCGAAGGCGCGGTGCAAGGCGTTAGGTGGGAATGTTCTTCTTGCTTGTAACTTTCAGTGGAACGTCGCTAAAGTAAGAAGGGAGAAGTCGAAAGAGAATCGATACACCCTCGCCCTCTTATCTCGATGGTATCTCTCATGATGTCTCTGTGTGTAGTTATTTGAGAGAGATAGGTAGTAAGAAGGAAGAAGCTGTGCAAGTAAAAAAGTGTCTAGGTAAGAGCTTTTGATACTACGTTCTTCGAGATGGGGTTCTATGTTGAAGGCTGAACTTAATCACTTGTAGTTGCTGTCGTCTCAATGAAGTAGAGACGTCTCCTAGATGGCTTCTATAGGAAGTCTTATGATGAAAGAGATAAAGTATCTTGCCTGCCTGCTGCTCTTAACCTTCCTGGTTTGAACACTTACTCCGAGTGGATTCATCTACACTTATATATCTCCATAGACATCGACCTCTTCTCTCTCTCTATAGCTGGGAGCTAGCCGAGAGAAGCAAGAAAAAGAAAGGGCGCTTCCTTAAGTTTTGAAGACGCAAACAACTTGCATTTTCGATATGCATTTTCCATCTATCGTGACCATCTATCTTTTCATCTCTCTGTATGTCTCCTCCCTTTTTGCCTCCTGAAAGACTCTTTTTCTTACATCTCCAAAGTTTTAGGCGAGAGAAAAGAAGACCCCCCGCCAGGGCGTAGATAGATAGATAGATTAAAGATAGATAGATAGATTAAAGATAGATAGATAGATTAAAGATAGATAGATAGATAGATAGATAGATAGATAGATAGATAGATCTGTGTCATTTCAATCTCTGCCGTTTCATGTTTTTGTTGTAGGGTCTGTTTCTTTCGTTATTTCTTTCTCAGGAAGATCGACAACATTCTTCCGCTGTCTTTAGTATCTCTGGTGACGCTGCTGCCGGTGTTTTTTATAGTCCGGTTGGGTAGCTCGAATACTTTCAAGACAGAAGGACGGAAAAGCATCGAGGGGCAACCAGCCACTCTCAGATGGCTCATCCTATCTTTCGCTCAAGGGGTTTCCTCTCGTATCAGATCACTTGCAGTTTTGTTGAGAGAAGGCATCACCCCACTACTATTACGACAACGGCTACTGTTACTACTTTCTTTCGGTTCTCCGCCACCCCTCCCCCCCCCGGGTGTACATGCAGCAGCACGCTAATGGTACGGGTGGCACCCAATTCACTCTTGAATTGTTTAGAGCCTCACGGTAGAAATTTTTCGATCCGAGATCATGTCTCTCACCCTGCATCTTGGTGTCTTACCACTTGACCTTGGAACGAGAGGGTCGCCGTTCGATCTACGCTCCGTCTAGAGCTGTACAGACAGGAACTCGCGTCTTCAGGGTCCACGCCCTATGGATTCTTCACTGAAGATGAGATGTTTATGTCTGTGTCTCCGGTGAAGGAATGAAATCCCTATGCGGAAAAGAAACCTGACAAGAGGAGATGAACTGAGACACCAGGGGGGGTCCGTAGACATATGTCAGGAAGGATGGCAAACCAAGACACGCACATGAATGGATAGTGACGATCTCTTCTCTGGATAGCTTCTCAGGAGGCTACCGCTTTTTCTTTGTGATGAAGTTTTTTCGACATGATGTGAAGTGACTTTGACAGTGAAAGGTCTTGGAATTTCCTACGCAAGGCTGCCGATTTGTGGAAATCTGTAAGATACCGGTAGAAGAGCGTGAAACACTTGTATAGCACGGCCGAGGAAAATCGAACTCCCCCTGCATGCTCGTGGCAAACAGACAGGCACCTGAGAGGTGCTACGCTGACACAAGGGTCTTCTCTCTAAATGATTCGCGTAACTTAAGCTATTCTGTTCAAGAAGTCGACCAAATGCCTGCCTGCTTATCTCGCTGATAGAGATTGAGGATTCAATGAAGTAATAGGTTCAACAGTGCCTCGTAGAACCTGAATTGAGTCGACGAGAGTCCTTTAGCCTTAGCCCGCTAACGTCTCTCTCGTAAGATAACTCGGTTTTTTGCTTCTTTCGTCTTGCCCCAACATCGTGGAACCCTCTGACTGGACCTTCGAGTCTTGCAGTTCGTTGAGATTCTTCAAGAGGGTAATCGAAGCTCATCGAGCGCGTTGCTTTGCGCACTCATGCAGAAGGCTTGGCCATCTGCTGTATAAGTCCCTGATTGGGGTGAAGCAACACAGTGGCGAATCTACTGGCCGGCGTTCCATTCATCGGACGGCTTACGAGACAGCAGCCGCAACAGCTGGTGAGCAACTGTAATCAAGAAACGGCACAGAAGACCCCAGCAGAGGGAGAGTTATGCTCATGGGCTTCCACCTCAGACCTCTCTCGTCGTCTTGGAGTATGAGCCATCACGCATCTTGCGCGGCTGGCGACTCCTTGCAAGGTTTTGCAGTGCTTGGGTGTTACACTTTGGAAATCCCTACGCATGAGGGCCCCTCAGTCTTCATGAGTATGGAGTAGTAACCAGGAGCGTGCAAAGACTTTCAACTTCCTAATGGGGTTTCATTTTAGTGAATAGGAACAAGCGACCCCCGTACACATAGACTTCTGCCACGAAATTTGCCTCCTTCACCGGATTCTTTTCCTTTGTGATGGCGAGAGAAATGAGGCTGTCGACCGAGTGAGACGGATGCATGAGGACCTCAGCTCTCGTTTCTACGCTTTCGTCGACGCAACTGTGTACAGGTAAAGGTAATGTATTTCAACGGAACGCCTTCCTCTCAAGGGGGAGGGGCGGGCGGTTGCAGGGGCGAGAACCCTGAGCATTCATATTGCTTCAACACCATAGCGTTCAAGAGCCTAGCGGTTCTTGGTAGAAAGAGAAGATGGTGATCCTGCAAGTTAAGCGTAAGTAAGGTGTCGATCAGCATTCCACCCGTTCCCGTTAAGAGAACGCTCGTAGCTCCTCTCTGATGTATATTGTTGGTGTAAATATCTGTCAAGCAAGTCTTTTAGACAGGCAAGTCGCTTTTTCGTGGTGGTTCCTCACTTTTCACAGCCTCAGGATATTGGCCTATTCAGATAGAGAGAAGTACAACGGTCGCACTCCCACACACCGCGAGTAACTCGGCTAAGAGCTAGCTAACCATTCGGAGTACCATCCTCGTTTCGCCCAGTCTGCCTTGGAAGACATCATTCTTCTCCCTTCTGGAACTCTGCTTTCCTCATACTCTTAGTCCTTTGTCAGTGCAAATTCTCAGAACACCGGCCTGTCTCTGGTTTGTCGGACAAGGAAGGCAGGCCTGAGGGCCCTTCTTCAGAACGGACCCCCCCCCCCCCCNNCAGCAGCAGCCGTTCAAGGAGAAAGAGTTAGTGACAGCTACTACTACTACTACTAGCGGGCCCGCTGAAAGTTGAGGCTGTGTCTGCTCGCTGATTCTCGAGTCGTCCTCTACCCTTGTGTTTTCCGAACTCTCCTTTGCGTTTTTTTTTCTTTTGACCTTTGCTCACCCGTGTAGTGATGGTTTCTTTCCAGTGCGGACTCGATTCATCAACGGACCGCCGCCGTGCTTCTCGTCGTGTCTCGACAAGGCACGGAAGAGCTCTTGTTGAATAAAGTCTTCATTGCCGCTCTTCCTTCTCGCGTGTTTTCTTATTCCTTTCTCTTATCGCCTTGGTTTCCATCTTCTTTATTTTACATTTTCTCTTGTCATGTCGGCTTATGTCTCTCGAGATCCGCCACTTCACGGCTGCTCAACAAGAGCCGCCGGTGTCCGCAGCCCAGCCCTTAGCTAAAGAGAGAGAGACGTTTTCTTCTCCACGGTGCCTTCGCACTTTATACACATAGCAGACCTAAGTCATTTAACCTGACATCTACATTGTTGTGTCATTGGAGAGAAGGACTTTCTTCCTCCCTTCAGTCCCTCTATCCATCCTCATCTTTGCCTTTCACCCTCCTCCCCCTCCCCGGTCGTGATCGCAGGTTTCCCAGCTCGTAGCTTCCTCTTTTTTTCTTACCTTTTTTTCATTCGCCTCTGCTGTGTCTGGCCGTTCCAAATGCCACTTCTCAACTCAAGAGACGACTATGGTCTTGGTAGGTCAGCCTTCCCCATTTGTCCAATTGGACGGGAGGATGGCGACTATGATGACAAGGAAGGAGCTTTCCTTGAAGAAGATAACCGAAGAGAAGCAACACGAGAGTGTCATGGATGGCGATCTCCTCTATTCTCCTTACCACTCTCGAAGTTATGAAAAGGAACCCTTCCAAGACATAAAAGGTGAAACCCTAGATGCAAAGAATTCCGGTGCTTCGAGCGAGAGATCCCCAAGAGATACTCAACAAGCAAGAGATCCACAAAAGAAATCGGCGCCCTTCGACGATGAACATCTTCATGAAATGACTGATCCATCCGGGTGTTCCAAACCATTCATTCCCAACACTTCCCTGAAGGATGCGAACAGCCGGTTTTTCTCTTCGAGAGATCTTGACGATCTTGAGAGAAAAGTCAGTGGTCATCATGACGATAAGAAGAAGAGATGGACTCCAAATGTCTCCATTCACGATGAAGAGGAAGACGCTTATTCCAATGAATACATCTACAACAGTCGAGAAGGTCACACACAGAGAGGGGTAGGAGGGCTATCTAGATATAAGAGTTCTATGACGGGAGATCTCTTGAATCTCCCGGTGAAACCTATGAAGAAAGTACAAGATCATCATGAAGCAGAAAGAAGACATGTTTCTTCTGTCTTCTCACCCCCGATGAATTATGAGACTGAGCGAGGTGTACATACACCTCATGATAATCATAGTAGCTCTCCTCCTTCTCTGCCAACAGCCACGAACAACTGTGAGACAACCATCATGCAATGGCCTAGTCCATTGTCTTCTTCTTCTCTTTCTTCTTCTCGAATGAAAGACGTTTCTTCTCTTCCTTTCTCCCATCCTTCTGATCTTTCTTATGGAAGAAAAGCTTCATCCTCGCTTCATGATCTTTCATCTTACACCACTACAACAACCTCTCCTAGAGACGTAAGCAGTGACAATTCTTCTACGATCTCCGAGGACAAAAGCCATGAAGACACCTTGAGAAGGTGTACATACACTCGAGGCGCTGGAGTGACTAGTAAGAAGGGAGATAAAGAAAACGAGAAAGAAGAGAAGAACGGAAAAGGCAGAGAAGAAGAAGACTCCTTAAAGCTGCTGATAGGGTCAAGTCATACCACCCTCCAAACATCGTCTACTTTCTTCGATGTATCTGAAGAAGGATACAGGCGACTGCAGAACCCGCCGTATCATAAGGACGAAGAAGATGAACATCACGACAGTAAGGCAAGATTCTCTTGGTCTTCTTCATCCTCTTCTCCTTCTTTCCCTAACGACGAAGAGATAAAGAACAAGAAGGTCTGTTCTTCTTCTCCTCCTCCTTTTCCTCCTATGACAAATCATATTCTCACTCGTAGACCAGAGCCGGTTTGGAGAGAGCTTGATTCTTTCGCTTCTCTTCATGAGAATGATGAGAATAAGGAAGGAACACTCTCTTGTCTAGAGACATCTTCCTCTTGTATCAAGACGTCTTCTTCTCGAAGACAATCGTCAGCTCTCATACCTCCGAGATTCCCTTCTTCTTATTGCCGTCCGCTCTCTTATCATAAGAATACATACCCGCCTTCTCTAAAGAATCTCTTCTCTTCTTTTTCTTCTTCTTCTTCTGCGTCTTCTTCTTGTCTAGTATCTCCGTCAGCATGTCGAAGTAAACCCCTCTCTGTCTTCTGCGAAAGACGGCGACAGAATTCAAGCGATTCTCTTCCTCTCTCTCGTCACCGTAGGGAAGATGTCTATCTCCACAAGGAAAAGAAAGGGACCGAAGAAGAGGAAGAGGAGGAAGAAGAAGAACACCTCTTCTCTACTGTATCTCCTTCTTGTTCTCCCCCTCCTTCTTGTTCTTCTCCTCCTCCTGATTCTAGAATCTTTTCCGTTTCCTTTAATGATGCTGACGAGGAAAGTTTTCTTTCTCCTATGTGTTCATCGACTAGCTTTTCTTCTTCTCTCTCATTGTCTTCCTCTCATGGGTACCCTTCTCTCTCTCCTCTCTCCCTACAAGGCCTTCAGACATTTAAGCCTGACTCTCCTTCTCATGCATTGTATCCTCTTTCTGTCTTCTCTTGCTCTTCTTCGCGTCTTCACCTTGATAACTGTGGCCGAGAGATATCTTCTTTCGCTTGTACGGAAAGAGAAGATGAGAGCTACCCATTCTCTGAAAGACATTCTTGTCATAATCTTCTTCACCTACAAGACCTTCATCATCCTGATCAAAGAAGAGGTCTCTTCTTTCGATCCCAAGACATGCCCTTTCTGAAAGATCAAGGGGAGAAAGAAGAGAGCGGCGAAGGTTTCTTTTTCTCTAGAGAAAACCTCGTCAGGACCGTCGGTGGAGATGAAGAGAGAGGTCTTGATAAAGATGATAGGAGTCTGTGTCTTCATAAACCGCTGGCTTGTCTTTCTCCTAACTCGAGCAGCAGTCCCTACATCACCTCAAAGAAGATAGAAGGAAAGAGAGGCGAAAGAGAAAAACGAGAAGGTGGAGGAGGAGAAGAAGACGATATCTTTATCACATCGGCGGTCTTCTTTCGGGAGCAAAGATTCAGTTCAAGTATCTCCTGGGCTATGTTCTTGTTAGGCGTAGGCGTTTTCTTACCATGGAATTGTCTTATCATGGAGATGGCCGCCTTTGATGTTCTCTACTTCCCCACCTTTCCATGGACCGAAGCGGCTACTCAGGTAACCTACTATCCATCCATCTATCTACCTATCCATCTATCTGTCTGTCTATCCATCCATCTATCTACCTATCCATCTATCTGTCTGTCTATCTATCTATCTATCTCTCCATATATCTCGTAGACGTTAGGTGCACTCACTGCTTTAGGGTTCTCTCTCTCTTGTACATATCTGTATGCATGTATGTGTCTATGTCTTCATCTATCTCCCTATGCTCACATGGGTAGAAGTGCATCTACGACCATTATGAGGGAGACGGGTTGGGGCTGTTGAGGTGAATCTTGCGGAGGTTCGTTTCTTCCTTGAATTCTTTCCTCTCCTCTCACCACCATGTCATACATATAGGTAGATAGATAGATTAAAGATAGATAGAAGAGTCTTCTGAAGGATCTAGGAGAAGAAGGAGAAGACAACCCTTCAGCTCAACGGTAGACGGCTTTCTCTCCTTTGTCTCTATATGAAGGCTCATGGCGAACGTGTGTCACACATGAAGAGAGGTGTGGATGTCTCGTAGTAAGCTAGCGATGAGGAGATGCCCTCCTTCACAAGCACAAGTCCATAGAGACATCCCCCTTACTCGGTCGTCATCTATACCATCACATCACACGTATATACATAGAGGATACATACTACGATGTAGTCTTGGTCTATCTACCTCCTTATCTTTTGTCTTGAATCTCTCTCTCTATCCAGCTATCTTGAATCGATTTGTGAACTGTTGATCTTATGCTCTCTTTGGTCAGGTTCGGACAGCTTGTTTCTTTTTAGGGCAGCTGATTCTATTATGGATTGGCCCCCGATTGAAGCTCTTTCCTAGGACTATTGGAACGCTTGTTTTCTCCAGTTTGACGAATCTATCTCTCGCTCTTATCGTCGTTTTCTTGAAGAATGAGAGGATCGCATTTCATATCTGTTGTGTTTTAAGTGGCTTGATTGGTCTCCAAGGATCTCTCTTGCATGCAAGCGTCTATGTCCTTCATGCTATCATCCATCATGAGCTAGCCGTCGATTGGTCCATTGGTAAGTCGATGGTCTCCTGGATCTCATTGCAAACGAGTGACACCATCGATAGGAAGAAGATCAATAATGACGAGACAAAGAACAAAAGAAAGAGAGAAAGGGCAGCCAGAGGAATGACTGAATGAATGGATATAGAGGTATAGAAAGGAAGATATAGATATACATACACGTATACATGCATATACATGCACATGTATATATATATAGAGAGAGAGAGACATGTTCGAACGAATGAATGGATATACAAGGATAGAAAGGAAGGTAGGTATGTATATATACATATAACTCTATCTATCTATATATGTATATCTATCTGTAGATGAATTGACGGATGGATATGGTGGCGTAGAAAGGAAGATATAGAAATCCATAGGTATTTCTATACGTACTGATTCAAGCCAAGAGCAAGGCGAGGGCGGAGCGTAAAGAAGAGGAGAGGAGTAAACCCTCGTTCCATTCCGACTGTCCTTTACAAGAGAAGCCTGAGAGGTTAATCACGAGATGAGAGACAGAGAGATAGATCGATTGATAGGACATTTTCTTATGTGGTAGACAACAAGTCCTCCTCTGTCTGGCTATTGTTGCTTGTGACCGTCCCAGTGGTTTCTGAGCTCCTTCTATATGGCTTGAACTGCAAGTAGAAGATCCATACCATCCGTAGATGAGAGAAAAAGAAGAGGAAATTTCCTTTTCTCTTCCACGGTATGATTCCTCTCCGACACCTATGCCTGCAAGATCTTCTTTTTCTTTCTTCGCTGTTCTCCTATCTTCATGCCATACCATTTTAACTTTACCGACTTTCTTCCTTCTTTTTCTCTTCGTACATATCTTCTTATCTCTTTTTCTTCTCTCTCTCCTATCTTTTGATCGCCTCTCTTCTCTTCTTCTCTTATGTGTTTCTTCGTGTGTGTAGGTGGAGGCCTGGCAGGTCCGATAACGGCCTTTCTTGCTTTTCCTTTATACTTTCTTCTTCCTGGCTTGACTCCTCAATGGAGCTCGCGTGTACGTACAGTCATTCTTTTCGGTTTTGCATCTCTCTGGTCGATTCTTTCTGTGACCGCTCTGGCGCTAGCTGTGAAGAATCCCTTTGTTTCACGCGCTCTCTCTCAGCAGGAACAGATGAAGTCGCTCTTTCTCTTGAATCGTAAGAAGATGAAGACGAAACAGAGTGACCCGTCGTCATCTTCCTCCTCCTCCTCCTCACCTAAGAGAGGTCTACTTCTCTCACTTCTCTTCTTACATGACAGAGGGAAGAAGAAGGCGTATCTGGAAGAACAAGGGAGAAGAGAGAGAGAAGATGGTCAGCATGAACTTCTCCATGAAGAGGATGAAGAAGAAGAAGAAGAAAGAAGAAAATTAAGGACAGACAGTCGGAGTAGCAGTCTTCCTAATGAAGATGACGATAGTGATAAGAGCAGTAGGAGTAGCCCCCGTAGCATGATGCTGAGGAGGTTAGGCAGTCATCGTGAAGAAGGAGAAAGAGAAGGAAAGCAAAGAAGAGACGATCCATATGATTCGAATGGCTATTCTCTCTTGACAGGATGGCGATTTCGGACCTTTCGTCGCCTTCCTTCAGCTCTCTTCGAACGAGGTAAATCTTTTGTTTTAGATATCTTTCACGATCCTGAATCGAGGAGGAATGAGGGCGGGAATGACAGAGGAGGAAGAAGAAGATCTCTCCAAGACGACGAAGAAGAATCTTCTTCTTCTTTTTTGCATCATAATGATCTTGACGTTCGTGAAGAGAGAAGAAGAGAAAGACCAATTGAAGAAGACCTAGGAGAAAGAAGAAGTGGAGCGAACCAAGATGAAAGAAAACAGGAAGGTTCGCTAGAAGAAGAAGAGAATGAAGGGACCGACCAGAGACAACCGCTCTTAGTTCTTTCCCATGAGGAGGAGAGCCACGATGAAGAAAGGGGGAGAGAGCCACAAGATCGAAGAGACGAAAGAAAGAAGAAAGGAATAGAAGAAGGAGAAGAAGAGACGTCTTTAATGAATTCGAAGGAGAAGAAGTTCACATCACCGTGTCCGTGTGAGTCGTCGGGACGAACCTTAGCGTATATTACGGACAGACAGAAGAAGACGGAGACCACGAGGAGCGATTTAGAGAAGTTTAGGTATGAAGAAGATCACTGTATCACGCATCATAAGAGAAGATGGAGAAGAAGAGATGTTATGTGGAATATCCGTAGCAATCTCTTGACGTGTTTTCTTCTATTTCTTTCAACGTATATTGTTTATCCTGTAAAGACGGAGCGTTTGATGCCTTCATCGAATACCCAGGATTTTGTACTCTTTCAGATGATCCTCGTTGCATGCTTTCAAGCGGGGAATGTCTTAGGTCGATTCTTCGTATTCTGGGGGTGTCGCGCCCCTTTCTCTTGTCTTCTTCCTCTTGTTTCTTTTCGTCTGCTTCTCATTCCCTTCTTCTTCTTTCTTGACGGATCGCTTGTCCTCTCTCCTACCGCCACGCCGGCGTGGATGAAACCAGATGATGCTCTATGGCTATCAAGAGACCCCGCTAATGAAGCCACTACTAGCTCACATACCTTTCTTCATGATCAACTCTCTTCGTCTTCTTCTTCCTCTCTTCATAATGCTCTTGATAGAGAAAAGCTTCCGCAGCGTGCTCCAGAAGACTTTTCTCCTCCTTCTTCTTCTTCTTCAAGACTCTACGGCAATCACCCCCTTCTTCATCCTCATCATCGTCATTCTCAACACATCTTGGCTAGTCCGCTCACCTCTCCCTCTTCTCCTCCGGAAGCTTCTCTCCATGATATACAACTCCAGCATCGTCATAATGGTACATCTCCTCTTTCATCCCCCCCCCCAAGTGATCTTTATCTTTTTCCCGATCTCTTCTCCCAGCAACCGCAAGACTCGAGTGGCTTTCTTGCTCTTCTCTTTCCTTTCGGAGACGTGACAGCCTTAGAGTTGAGAGGCATCTTAAGTGATCTATCTCTCTTTCTGCTTATGATGGTATTCTCAACCTTACATGGCTGGCTATCTGTCTTAGGAGCTTATTACGCCACGCAGGTTCCTTCTTCTTCAGCTCAGAAAGAAACAGCTGCTTATCTCATGTGTTTAGCTGAAAGCTGCGGAGTAGCCCTAGGGGCCGGTCTATCAATCATATGGGCCTCTCTCACGGGTTGTCATCCTCTCTCGCCTCATCATCATCATGGCTATAGACCTGCAGGGATAGGATCAGCATCCACCCCTTCGCCTTCCCTATCTTCTTCGACTCCTTTCTCATCTTCTTCTCTCTCCTCCTCCTCATCTTCTTCTTTTATGGGGAGGCCAACTGCGTCTTACCATGAGATGACTTCCCTGCAGTCTGTTGGAGATTCGCTAAGTTTTTCGCCTTGGCTATCCGCCCCGATGTCTCGTGTAGAAGGAAGGAGGAGAAGTGACATGTTCTCGCTTCATCCTTTTCTTCTTGAACACGGCATTGCAGCCACTTCGTCTTCTTCTTCTTTTCATGCAGGCATGGCGAGAGTTGGAAGAGCAGGAGGTCAGACGGGGCCTCTTCTTGCTTCTTCTTCCTCGCCTCCTCCCTTACAGCACGTACCTAAGATTGGATAGGGGCGGAGGAGAAGAAGAAGAAGGAGAGATATGTATGTGAAGGTGGAATGGGGAAGAAAGGAGTGAATGAATGAGGCCGACAGAAAAAGAGAGAAGGAAAGAAAGAGAGAGAGAGAGATGGTAGTGTAAGGGGGTGATAGGTAGATCAACGCTGCTATAGTTAGGAAGGTGTACGTAACAGGTAGCAGGGAAGATAGAGAAGATCATAGTGAGGATGAAGAGAAGAAATGAAGAAGGACTATTTGAATGAAGAATGCTTAGAATGTGTTCGAGAAAAAGGTCGAAGAAGATGAAGATAATAAGAAAGATAGATAGGTAGATCAATAGGCATCTGTCTCTTTGAGCTTCTCGTGAGAGATACGTGTCAGTTGTGGTAGTCGTTCTTGTTTCTGTCTCACCTGGAGACTGCGGAAGAAGGGGAAGAAGAAACAAGCGATCTTCTTCTCCTCTCCCTTTACCTACCGCCTATCCTTCCTGACAGATACACTGCCCTTAATAGGCTAGTGAACTCACGAAGGCGATGCTCCTTTTCTTGTTGGTCTTTTCAAGTTTGTGACGAACATACAGCATACATCTGCGTTCTCGCGCTTCTCCTTGTCTCTTCTTCTTTTCTTCTTCCTCTAACCCTTTGTAGTCTTTGTGTGATGACTCGATCTGGGAAGCAGAAATGTCTCTGTTCTCTCTTGCTGAAGAATTCTCTCGAGAGAATAGCACATAGAGAGATAAGCGTTGCTTGTTTCTCTCTTTTCCGCTAGGATTTGAATGAAGGGAAGTTTTCAGAAGGAAAGAAAGAAAGATCAAGAACGAAACATGGACACCTTCCCTCTTTCTCAACGGGCTTAGTGAAGGGACTACGAGCCAGCTAAGGAAGGAATTCGATCAAGTCTTCAGACATATCTCTAAATGCACGATTACGGGGAATAAAAGCAGAAGGATATGTAGTCTTACATGTGGAACGCCTTAGAGAACAATCCAACAGCAGTCTTGTATCTACTGCCCTGTAAGCTGTAGCCTCTATGACACAGGTGATTCTTTCATCTACATATACCACCTCTCGTCATACAGATACCTATATATAAGTCCATATATATGACAGGAGAGATTGGGGCCTATGGACTTCCATAGTAGGCTATTCTTATATCCACCCGATCTTCTTTCTTACTCTTCGCTCACTCACTCCAACTCTAATACGCGAAGGTGCATACACACATCAACACATACATATTGCTTATGATGCAGATGCGTACGGACGTAAAGACTAGAAGAGGAGATACAGTGTTTAAGGTCCTTCCTCCTATGAAAAGAGCGGTCCTCAGATGACGTCAAGAAGAGAAAGAAGGCTGTGAATGATCGCATAGGAAGACTATTCGTTCGTAGTCATATCACTTGCCTTACGTTGGCTGTCCGCAAAGACATATCTACACATAGAGAGATAGATTGAAGGTAGACAGATAGATACATTAAAGATAGGCCGACTATAGTTATATAGCAGACAAAGCGAGCGAGCTGTGCGTGTATCCACCTGCCTTTGTATTGACGAAGGAGAGAGGAGGAGGACTGATAGGTGTACTAGCCCAACAGTCACATAGATATGTATATACCTAACCAAGAGGCCTGATGACTATGAAAACAGTGGATAGCTATCTCATCATTATAGCAGGCGTAGGTGATCATATCACTTCCCCCTTAAAAAGTAAAATGAAAAAGTAGAGTATGACTCCTCTTCCTGTTGCCATTGTGAAGGAGAAAGAGAAGACGGAGACCCGGGCTTCCTCATTCATCACCGAGCATAGAAATACGTTATACAAAACAGAAAGAACACCTACTTCATACACCTAAGAGCTACAAAAGATGATGTTGACGAATTCTTGTCTTGATAACTAGCTATAGACACCCTCGTGTCTATGAGGGAGATGTATGTCTACTTAGCTATATCTCTATGTACAAGGTTCCTTTGCCTTTTCTTCCTTCTCTCAATCTCGCCAAGAATCCAAAGATGATTGAAGCGTCTCCACCACCTAGAGAAGGAACGAAGTACCTGTCATACGACTAGACAACGGATGGCTAGCGGCTCATGGCTGGTTTGTGTCTACAATGGGGCTTACGAGGTCTAAACTAGTGTCTTCTGCTTGTTTTACCTTTCCTTGTCTCTTCGTATACATCCATATATATGTCTATATATCAAACATGATCATTCTTTCCATATCAGTGCCATTCCCAGCTTAGGAACTCTCTACTCTACTGTAGCTTCTCCATAGAAGAGAAAACGTCAATTCGAGAATGAGATACATACAGACAACGACGTTCCTGGAGAGGTCGATAATGATGATGTGGGGAAGACCAAGCAGCAGTGAAGGAATGAAGGAAAGAACAACTTGACCTAAGTAAGAAGAGTAGATTTCCAATCAAAGATCCCTGGAGACTTAGATACATGGAGACACATATATATATATATCTGTATCTATCTAATGATAGGAAAGAGATAGAATGAACAGAGGGGGAAGGACGTTGTAATCCTAGGAGAGGAACGTCAAGAAGAAGAAGAAGTCAAGTGGGTAAGGAGATTCCCCTCTTTCTCTCGCCTTCTCTCTTTTGCTATCTCCGTCTATCAATCTATCTTCAATCTTCTCAGCTACCTCCTCAGTCTCTCTCTCCTGTGGTATTTATCTACTTACAGTCTATTTATCTATCTACCTAAATCTATCTATCTGCTTGACACTCTATAGGTGATGACTGGAGAGAGCACAGATTCTTCTTCTTCATCGGAAGATACTCGTAATACTATCTATGCGTTGTCATCTCCCCTTCCTTCTTCTTCTTCCAAGAGAGAGGAAGAAGCATGAGGAGCAACTGTCTTGTCTTGATTGCTTTCTTTCTTTCTTTTCTCTGTTTCCCTCCTTGCCCTTCTTCATCAGACCTTCCCCGCTCAATTAGTCGATGGATTTCTTCTTCTTCTTCTCTGTCTTCCCAAGAGTATAGTGCTAATGTTTAGTAGGAGTGTTAGCAGGAAAGCTAGGTAAGGGATTTCCTCTCCATTGATTGGTCGATTTCCGGGAAGGACTATGAAAGGAACAAAGAAGGACTGAAAGAAAGTGGTTAAAGCATATATCAATTTCTTCTACCTCGGTCTCTGTGGAAAGCTCTCAACTTTCGTATCTCTCTCATTCCAGGGACACAAATGAACATGTCGTCTTCTACAGATGGCCTATACAAATAGAGATTTATACATACATACATTGGTAGATATAAACGCGCCGATGACGGGATAGAATAAAAGACAGGCTTTCTTCTTCCCCTTCTAACTTTTCGCTCGTGCTTCTCCTTCCTTTCTTGTCTCGTCTCTTCTCCCAAATTCCTTCGTAATACAACAGCCCTGTATCTATCTTCTTCTGCTGCCGCACTCTTGTGTTTCTTCCCACCTCTCAGTAGCAGCAGCAGTGCGATTTAAGCCAAGCATCCTATCCTACTTTATCCACGGAGTTCTGTTTTGTTTCTCTTTCCTTTTCATTGTCCTTATTCCATAGCTAGCTAGACCGATAGACATAGGACGACCTCTCGTCCTTTCGCAGCGACTGCCGTCGTAGGAGTAGACATCGTACTAGACAAGGGGGGGGTTTGTTTCACCGCAAGTCAACAGACGGGCAAAAGACACAGACAGAGAGGAAGGAGAGGAGACAGGAACGAGGGAATGCATGCGTGGGAAATCCTAGGCCCTCCCCGGCGGCACGAGAAGGAAGCGACTGGCCATGGTGGTGGAGGTGCGTGAATGAACAACTTCCAATCAGATGTACGCTCTTTCTTCTCCCGCTCTCTCTCTCTCTCCTTTCGCGGTGGTCCTCTTCATGTACATATCAATACACATAGATATCTACAATATACGTGTGTATTGATATATATATAGATATATATGTAGGGTATGTGTGTAGGGCTATAACCATATATATGATGTATACACATACCAAGTTTATGTGGGTATGGACACTTATACGTATCTCTATGTATCTATAACACTATGTATTTGGATATAGATTCATCCTTATACACATCATACTCCAGGTACTTCATATATCCACAGGACATTTCTCTCTGTATCTCTATACAATCTGAGATACATACGGAAGTCGTCACTGTGGCTCATGTGTAGAAGCCTAACCACTCCCAACTACTACCTCTTGCTACCAACGTCATCCTCTTCAATCATGGCTCTTTCTCTTTTCTTCCTCTCTCTCATCTCTCCCGCCTCTTCCTTCCTCTCTCTCTTTCTGTCTCGCTCTCTCTCTCTCCATCTACTTTTCTTTCTTTCTCCTCGTAGAGATCTTGACTCCTGATCCATCCTTATCGCTGTCCTGACCACCCGTCTCATCACTCCGTTGTTAGGCGTTTACATCTTCTTCTTCTTCGTCTGTTGAATTCTTTTACAAGTCGCTTCCACACTTTACGTTCGACGCCTTCAGGTATGCGACCTCGGAAGATCACATACAGAGACGAAGAAGAAGAAGACGTATCAGCTTCCTGCTGGGGCACGCGGTTCTTCTTTTCCTTCTTCTTCTTCTTCTTTTCTTCTTGTCTCTTCTTCTTCTTCTTTTCATCGATCTTCTTATGAACACCTCCTCCTTGTTTCTTTTGTCTGCCTCCTTCTTTCTCCGTCCATCTCTCACCTTCCTCCTCTTCATCTTCTTGATCCCTCTCTTCCTTTTTCTCGCTCTTCATCTTCTCTTCTTGTACCAACTGCTGTATTCGGCAAAGTTCCTGTTGGTCGTCTTCTTCCTCTTCTTCTAGATCGTCGACATGATCCTTCTCTTCATCTTCTTCATCTTCTTCTTGTTCCTCTTCTTCATTAGTTCTAAATCCTCTTGGCCAGCGATAAGACTGGTAAGATCTTTGGAAGAGAGGCCGATGTGATAAGGATCTCCCAACAGCTTCAGCTAAGAGAGATAAAGTAGTGCGGCGTCGACGCATAAGGGAGAGGGATATCGAGGGCGACTGAGGGGCTTTCAAGGGGAGAGGTACTTCTTCATTCATCTTCTCTATTTTGATCTTGTTATACCCTCTGCGCATATGGATACAGAGCCTACTCCTCTTAAGTTCATGAAACTGACGCTGGAGATACGAAGGATGTACAGAGGAAGAAGAGAAAGGGTTAGAAGCTCGAGGTTCTAATCCCTCCCTCTGAGCCTCTTGGTGCTTCTCTCTTGTTTTCTTGACTCTCTGTTCGTCTTCTTCTTCTCTTTTCCTAAGGTTCATATCGCCGTCTCCTTCATCTCTTCCGTCTCCGTCTTCTTCGGTTTCTGCTTCTACGCCTTCCTTCGTCTCTCTGTGTTTCTTTGCTTTACACCCGCCGTCCCTGTCTTCTTCTTCTTCCTTTTTGCTTCTTTCTTCTTGTTTTTGCTGAAGCTCGCGGAAACACTTTTGAATAGAATGAGGAAGATCTGGCCGGGTTATCAACTCAAGTAAGCAAGATACAGACAACACTCGGAAATCGGCATATGACCTTTCACCATCATTCTCATCATCTTTCTCTTCTTCTTCCATTTCTTCGTCTTTTTCTTCTTCCATCTCTTCTTCTTCTTCTCTCCATCCAAATTCTGTTCTGAAGTTATCTCTTTGTTCTATTCCCTCTGTTTCATGTCTATTGGGTATCTTCCTCAAGCAGTCTCGGTAGTAGCGATTATCCGAATATAGAGCTACCAAGATGTCTACAGGATTGAAGTCTCGATTCTTATTGGTCTCTATGATACACACCCCCTCTTCTTCGGTCTCTTCTTCTTCGCTCTCTTCTTCTGTATCGGATAAAGACAGAGCGACGAAACGGTCATCTGAGTAGTGGCTACGGTGACCGCATCTCGTCGCAAGAAAAGAAAGAGAAAGACTCATAATAGTGTCAGGAGAAGCTGAAGTCGGAAAAGGAAAGTAAGAAAAAGAACAAGCGCAACAACGAGGAGACGTATATGACCGACTACCGTGAAGGAATTCTTGTCTTGAGAGATAGAAAAGTTGAGATTTGGCATGGTGGATTTGATTAAGAAAGAACGAAGTGACATTACGGCAATCTCGTTTAAGAAAGTCAAGTGCCTGTGGATGAGCTGTATGTACAGCTTGGCCTACGTCGATGACGTATAATCCTTGGAGGTAATACAAGAGATTGTATTCAGAGAAATCTCCATGCACTAACTGACATTCCTGGTACATCCAACGAAGGCATGCGATTGCCTGAAGGAAGAAAAAGAAGAGAGACAGAGACACACACAGACAGAGAAAGAAAGAAAGAAAAGAAAGAAAGGAAACGAAAAGAGTGAGAGATATAGGAGAGAGAGAAGCAGTAGTAGTAGGGAGAACAAGAAGAGAAGGATGAGAAAGAGAGGAACACTATGAACGCAGGAAAAGAAACGAACGTGCAGTCGCTGTGGAAGACGCGTCGCAAGCTTACAGAATGGAGAACCTATGGATTTGTCTTGGCTTGGGATTCAGATGTAGATGGAAGTAAACTCGGGGTAAGTCTCGTCATATGGAGATGAATAGAGAAGATACGTCCATGTTTAGATTACAGACCCTCATCGAGATCCACCATCTCTTTACGAGCTCAAGAGATGTCAGTCCTCTCCTTGTCGAGGTAGCAATACAGAAAGAGATATTCTTGCGTATGCATACCTCCTCATACAAGCATACCCCCCCCATCAACATGCCCACACGAATGTCCAGTACAGAGATATACACATGGAGAGTTGAGAGATATGAGAACACGTTGCCAGGCGTGAACAACCTCGCAGCTCTAAATGTCCTTCTGTCTGAAGAAGAAGAAGGCCTTTACATGTAGATCCTCATGGGCCTGTACGTGTTGACATGTATCATATGTGGCTTTATACGCGCGCTGACGTATATCTATACCACTAATGTTTATGACTAGCGCAGAGGAGAAAAGAATCTCTTTCTAGGTCTCTCTCTCTGTATATATATGTGTGTGTATGCATAGAGAGAACTGGCATCAGCAAGTTTCTTGTCCGTGTAGAGCGATAGAAGAGAGAAAGAGAGAGAGAGAGAATGGCTCGTATCAATTGAAGCACATGATGAGGAGCGTTTTGCCGAAAGCACTGCGCATTGAAGAAGAAGAAGAAGAGTAACAGCAGCCGTCATGACTATAGCAGACTTCTTCCGTATATACACTGGCATGGCCTGCAAAAGAGCACTCGGAAGATACTTAGATGAGGAGGATGTGAATGTATTCATGTGTAGATCGTTAAGAGCGCTTGGAAACAGAGTTCATCTGTATCGCATGAAGTTTGAAGTGCATGTCCCCCTTACCTACAACCCACCTACATACCTACCTGAACGTAAAGTCTGCACCATGCTCTATACAGCATATAAGCCTGACTTGAGCAACAAAGAGGAGTGCTTGACGTTGAGAGGTCTGTAAGGCGAGGAGCGACGGCAACGGATCTCCACCTTGGGGGTGGCTTTCTTCTTTTCTGTGGTCCGTTCTTTTCATGAAGAAGAAAAACGCTCTTTCCATAGCGACGTACGAATGGAGATTGAGCATGTTCTGGTGTATATACACCATCAGATGATCTTCTACGTGAAGGAGAACAGCATGTGGATGAGGAGGAAGACGGCGACGAAGGATAAGATACAAAAGGAACTTCTTCATTGTTCGGTCGAGAGGCTTTAAGAAGGGGAAGAGGCTTTGACGACTGTTGTTTCGGGTGGGCTATGGAATACATGCAGTGAGGTGTATAGACACCCGCGAAAGACATGAGAAGGACATGACAAGAGAGATCGATAGGTAAGGGACATGGCATACCTGCTTCACGCAATTTCAATAGATTATGATACTCTATTGAGATTTGGTTCATGCCCACTTTTCGCTGATTCCTTATCCTGCACAAACATAGATAGACACACATACGTTGTTACACGATACCATATGTTCGGCGCAGAATCCGTACGTGCTCACGCGTTGCTCCCCTTCAATACACCTGCATACACTCATATAGCTGAAATAACGTTTGTATCCTGTATCAAGCGCTTCTAACCCCAGGAAACACGTGTGAACCATAGTGAGGACATACTGATGAAAAGGGCTTCTGAACAATTCCCGGATCCTGTTTCCCAAGATGTAGGTCACTCACACTTTTGGTAATGTACACCACAATGGTTCCCATGAGAGGTGTGCGCACATGTAAGGTGTGTGTACATCTCAAACGATCCATATGTAAGGTGTATGTACGCCTCAGACGATCCATACGTAAGGTGTATGTACACCTCAAATGATCCCCACGTGAGGTGTCGGTACACCTCAAACGACCTGCATATGAGATGTATGGACGCCTCATTCGATACAGACGAGAAGTCTATGCACATGTCATATGCATCACATTTGAGGTGAATGTACACCATGAATGATTCGCACGCAAGGTGTACGTACACCGCATATGCTCACATGCGACGTGAACGTACGCTCCATATGAGTCACATACGAGGTGTATGGACACCGCGTACGACTCGCGTGTGAGGTCTGTGCACGCGTCATATGACTCACACGTGAGGTGTGTGTGAAGTGTCTGTACCCCGCAAATGACTCACATATGAGGCTCACAGGTGAGGTGTATGTGCACCTCATATGACTCGCGTGTGAGGTGTATGCAGACCCCGTGACTCACACCTGAGGTGTATGTACACCTCGTGACTCAAATGTGACGTGTACGTACACCTGTACTCACACGTCAGGTGTATGTACACCTTGCGACTCATACGTGACGCGTATGTACACCTCGGCACTCACACGTGACGCCTCAAACGATCCATATGTACGGTGTATGTACACCTCAAACGGTCCGTATGTAGGATGTACGTACACCTCAAACGACTCACATCTGAGGTTTACATACACCTCAAACGACTCGGATGTGAGGTGTAGCTACACCTCGTGACCCAAAGGCGGGGTGTAGGTACACCTCGGAACTCAAATGTGAGGTTTGTGCGTACACCTCGTTGACCACACGTGATGTGTACGTACACCTCGTTGACCACACTTGATGTGTACGTACACCTCGTTAGCCACACGTGATGTGTACGTACTCCTCGTTTCTCACACGTGAGGCGTACGTACACACACACGTGTGAGTCACGTGCAGAACCATATAGGTGACCTGGTAGTAGCAAACGACGCTAGGCTTGAATGGAATGGTGGAAGTCTCTGGAAGAGCGGAAACCAACCAAGCTGAAACATCCTACCAAGAAGAATGCAACAGCAGGAAAAAAGAACATGATAGGACAGAAGGTTTTTTCCGGTTCGGGAAGATACGCGAGAATGAGAAACAAGGCCTCTTATCTTCTCTGTCCAGACGCGAAAGACTTTTCTCTAACCCTGTCGGCTCTCATTCTTACTCAACACGACAGGGAGCACATGAGGGGTAAACCAACGGACGCCCCAAGACTTGCCATGCACGGTCAATGCTTAGTAGAGCATTATTCAGTTTTCTTAGGAGTTTCTCGGTTTTCGAAAGGCTGACTGATCTGTTTGAGCCTTTTCGTGAGAAAGCTCAACTTCGATGGAAGCGCGTATGTTTGACATACCTTGGATGAGGTCGATCATCGCGATGATACCCATGCGGCGGTCTTGCCCCCTGTCCCTCGTCAAAAGCCAGAACAGGAGCAGTCTTTTTATACACTTTCAAAGCATAAAGGTTCCACGTTCTTGAGGACCTATCATCTTCATTTCCTCCGGCTTTGGTTTGTTCTTCTCCTTCATCTTCTTCTCCTTTACCCTTGCTTCTATCATCTCCGTTCTCTCGTTCTCCTCCTTGTCCCGCATCGACTCCTACCTCCTTTGAAACCTCGGTAGTAGTGGTAGTAGGTCTACCAGCTACACAGTACACATCCGATTCTCTCCCTGTGCTGATAATGCCGCACACATATCTTAGATGATTTCGGTCAATGAACTTATACATGGGCTGGCATGTCTGTACTCTTAGCAGTTCATGAAACGTTAGGCTCCTTATCAGGGTACGCCTCTCATCCCGATCTCGAGCTTGACGGCGAAGTCTCCGGAGTTCTTTACGCAATTCTGTCCGTACTCTAGAATTAAGTCTCTTTCTTTCTCTTCTGCTTCCTCCATGTGTTCTTGAATGAGGAGAAAACGGGGGAGAAGAAGAAAAGAAGGAATAGAAGCTCATCAAGCGTAACCGCTCTTGATCTCTTTCTCTCTCCTCTTGTGCAAGTTCACTCCAGTTGCCCGTGAGGTTCCTTCCTGTTTTCTTCTCCCACATCTTGAAAGAAAAAGAAAGGCTACTTGTCCATGATATAAAAAGCTTGAGACACACGCACACACACACACTTTTTCGGATGAAGGAAAGACGTTTTCCTGGCTTGCTGTCCCGATGGATGTGTATCAGCAGGCAGCAGCTCCCGTCGTTGCGAATGTGCGTAGAGGAGAGGAAAGAGACGAGACATACGCAAGGGGGACAGGGGCCGGCTGGTTGTTTTGTCTCTGTGTGTGTGTCTCTTCAATTTCCTTGTTTGACAACGCAAAAAGGCTAAGAGAAGCAGAAACGAATCTCGGCCGGGTAGTGGAAAGGATGGATAGATAGATAGTTAGATGGATAGACAGATTATAGATTATAGACAGGTGATCGATACGTAGGTAGGTCAACGATACGGAGAAAAAGGCAGATAGATAGACAGATTCTACATTATAGATAGATTGTAGAGTATAGGTAGATCACCGAGTGTAGATAGATTATAGATTACAGATAGCTTATAGATAGAGAGGTTGAAGTTACGTAGAGACAGCTTATAGATAGAAGATAGATAGATGAATGAATGGCCGAAGATAATTTGACTAGGTTAGATAGGTTAGAGATAGATAGACTGAAGACAAATTGAAAATAGATAAGTTAGAGACGGATAGATAGATAGATAGTTCAAGTGATATGAATGGATGTGTGAAGCCGGCGAAACTATCGTGATCCAGCGTTTCTCCTCTTCGCGACTGCTGAAGACCACGGAGAGGCGCTTGTTTCACAAAGTCCTGTTAGAGAGAAATCCCTCCTGCAGCTTCTATGCTTGCAAGCCAGTAATGCCCTTCTGGTAGGATTCTTCGGTTTCTCCCGGGGTGACAGGTTACATTTCCCATGTTTTCTTTCTTTTTGTGTGTCTTTCTTGCTTCTTCGTCGTAGTTCTGTCCGTCTGTTCTCTCGGTAGATCCATCAGTCACTCGCTCTCTTGGCACCTTTACGCTTGCCATGTTCGACAACTATTTCCTATAGACGGTTTTCTATCTAAATAGACATCCCATGAAACTAACAAAGGTCTGAAACAGCGCCTACCACTCCGATAGAATGAACGAAATCCGTCTCTCTGTCTGTCTGCTCATCTCACGCACTCATTTCTCTATCGTAAAACTGACAGAAGATATGCACCAATTATGTTGAGACTGCAACGCTTCCCTTCTACCATCGGGCGAAAAATAGCTATCTGTCTCACCAGTGATCATCATATAAACCCCCCTATGTCGAGCGTGACGCAACCAGTCAAAAGGCAAAGTAACGATCGAAGGATAGCAACCTTCCCTGGCAGTTTCCGACAGTCTCTCATCTCCCTAGATCTTTCTTCCTTAGTTAATAGATATATAGATTGAAGATAGATAGAGAGATTAAAGAAAGATAGAGAGATTAAAGATAGATAGATAGAGAGGCATTTTTAGTCTCCATTTTGATGCTGGGGCGGCCTCCGAAAGAAGAAGAATTTAGGGAAACTTCAACGGGAATCTGTCCTTGGGAGGAGACAGCTTGTCAATGCACTCACTAGAACTTCTTTTCCTTTCTTTTCTCCTTCTGTTGGAACGTTTCTGCTTCTACCGGGAGATCTGCTTGAGACAGCACTAGGCTTCGTCTTCCCCACCTTCTGGACGTTATACTTGCTGGCTTGTTACAAAGAAAGAAACAAGCCAGCAAGTATATATGACCTATGTACTAGCTCTCTGAGAAGGCAATAAGCACAAAGTCTCAGAGGTAACTTTCTGTTCAATTCCATACAAACTATAACGCAAGCACACATTAGTACTGACAATGGTGAGCCTCTTTTCCATATCGCATGTCCTCTGATTGATCACTACCTCTCCTACCCCGTACACCCCTGAGATGTTAGCCATCTATCCATCTATTATATGTCTATCTGTTTCTCTATCCGTCTTTGGTTGGGGCAGACAGGTCGTCCGATTCGAGAGAGATCGACTGCCTTCTCTCGAACTCATAAGCCCGAGGGAATCGTCCGTACTCTTCCTCTTCTCTAAAGGTGTACCTTCCTACCTCCGCCTGGGCGAGTCAAGAGAGCTGGCTACAGGTTGACTGGCAGAAGGGGGGATCTTCTTCTTTGCTGTTGAAGAGAAGATTCTCATTGTCGGTGCTATGATCCGAGCCAGCAGTTCTCTCATGTCAATCCAGCCAAAACAGCTCTCGACGAAACGGATCGATCCTATCCCTCTCATCCTTCAGTCTATCTAAAGAATAGGAAGGTAGCCCTAGAGAACAGCATCAAGCATCGTTGTCATCTTAATGGAAAAAGTCCGTAAAAAACCTCGACGGAGATATATTGAGTCAAGGGACCTTTAAGCGATCCCCATCCATCCATTTATTCTTGACAGAGACAAAAAACCATGTTAACTAGATAGGAGGTATTCATCTCATATTGGGGTACATAGAGCTAGCTAGATTCACGCTCCAGGGAGATAGAGATCTCCACGCCCAACCAGTTCAAAACGTCTACTTCTCCCTCTCTCTCTCTGTCTGTTTGATTTACCCTATGTACATAGAAGAAGAGAAAGAGGGAAGAATCTTACGTATCCCACTCTTCTCGATCGGTTGCTTCCTTCACTGTCTTATGCCGTCATTCAAAAAGAAAGAAAAGCAGACAAATGGGACACTTGAATATCTCCAAGAGCTGGAAGAGAGAAAAGAAAGCGAAGACACAAGCCCCTTTGGTTAGCTTCATCCCTGCATGCATGCATGCACCCCTGGCCTCTCACACCCAAAATCGACCGGCCTTCTCCTTCAACATGAACGATTGACTCACTCTCCGCGCATCACACATACACACTGGCCATCTATGGACATACACATACACGCACAAGTGGTCTATCCGCGTGTTACATCTCTATGTACGCAGATATCTATCTATCTATATGTATGTCTCGATGTGTATATCTATCTTTAATCTATCTATCTATCTTTAATCTATCTATGTATCTTTAATCTATGTATAATCTGCATGCGTTTATCTATTTATGATTAGCTGCTTTGGATCGGTACTTTTTTTTGAGGTGTTTGGGCACCTTGAACTTTCGTTTCTCTCGATTCTGTTCCTTCACCAGTTTCTTCCATTCTTTACGATCAACGCCGTCAGGAATCTTTCCACGAAAGACATAAGCGTCGTCTTCCCCATTCATCTCCGTCTCATGATTGAAGACCTTCTTCTTCTTCTTATCTCTCCTACTCATTGGGGCAGGTTCTCCGTCAGCCTTCTCTTCCTCTTCACTCGACACCCCTTCGCTTGACACATGAAGGTTCTTCTCATCTTTATCAGTGGACCTTCTTTCTTCTTCTTCTTCCTCTTTTTCTTCTTCTGACGGATTCTCAGCAGAGTCGCATGAAGACAAAGAGGAGGAAGAAGAAGAGGAGGAAAGCTCTTCATCTTCATCGTCGTCTCTGAGCAATAAAGCATGAAGGTCGAGAAGGCGATCAAGGGGATCATCCCCCGAGACTTCTTTAGCCAGGTTTCTTCTTCTATCCTTCCATCTCTCACTCTCTCTTTCTTCTTCTCTTTGAAGAGGATTGAGAGCACACCCATTATCATCGTCGATCTTCTCCCTACCCTTGACTGTTTTCTTCATTGTCTTATCTTCTCTAGAGAATACGCGAGGAGCGTCTAGACTTCCTTCATCGTGTTCTTTCTTCTTTCCTCTCTTATTCTCGGGAACGGAAGAAGAATACAAAGAGGAAGAAGAAGAAGCCTCAAGAATCTTCTTCAACAGACGTCTTTCGTCGACCTGAGAGAGATGGCTAGGGACCCAACTATTCAGAAACACTTCATCCTCATCGAGATTGTCCTCCTCCTCCTCCTCTTCTTCTTCTGCTTCTCCTTTATCTTCTTCCTCTTTATCAGTTTTCTCTCTTCTTTGTGTGTTGTCTCCAAGGTCGTCTCCATATGTCTTATCTTCAAGATCTTCATCCCTGTGCTTCACACCCACCCTCCTCCAAGCTAGTTCCGATTCAAGAGATCTTCCTATCGCTTCAGCTAAGAGAGATAAATCTCTCTTTCGATGGACATGCGCTAGCTGCGCTGTCAAGGAAGCTTTCTTTACGGCTTCACTCATAGAGGTTCCATGCTTTCGATTCTCTTTCTCCTCGTCTATGACAAGAACAGGAGAAGTCTTATAAGGATGATCGGCCTTCTTCTTATCAGGAAGAGATGCGCCAGGAATTGAAGTGTCTTTGGGTAGATGGGGTTGATGTAACCTCTCAGTCTTACTTCTTCCTGTCATCTTCTCTCCTTCCTCTCTTTCACGAGTCTGATGCGCTTCTCTTATGCCAACTTCTCCATGTTCTGGCTTGTCTTCTTCCTCTTCTTCGCTTTCTTTATCCTCTCTCTCCCTCTCCTCTTCTTCTTTCTCTTTGACGGGGCCTTCTCTTGTTTCTTCTCGTAAATCAATCAACCGTCGCTGTATAGAAGAAGGAAGATTCGGCTTAACAGTCAACTCAAACAGATGACGCACAGACAACACTTCAAGACACAAGATCATCTCTTCTTCTTTCTCTCGTCTTCCTTCTTCATTTGATCCATCACATGCCTCTTCTTCTCTCTCTATAGACAGCGCGTTCTTACCTGTCTCCGCTCCTTGTTTGAAAGCTCCTGAAGTGGTAGAAGAAGACATTCTCATCTGTTTCACATGGAAAGACCCCTTGTCAGTCTCCTGAGTGATCAAAGAAGGGAATAGAAGAGAATCATCTTCCATTCTTCTCGTTTCATTCCTCTCGAAGTCTTCTTCTCTCCATCCAAAGAAACAAGCTCTTTCTTTAGTCAAAGAAGAATTAAGTAGTTTAGTTGATATGACGCTGCCGTCGCTGTCTTCTTCTCCTTCTTTTATGCATGTTTCCTCTCTTGGACCTCTCACCTTTCCTTCAGTGGGTGTCTGCAGAGTCATTTCAGGGGGTGTACATACACCGCGGACACCGTCGCCATCACTCTCGAGCCACGATCGAGAGTACATACACTTACAAGGTGAAGACGGAGAAGAGAAAGAAGAAGAAGAAAGTTCATTCTCGGTGTAAGTCATTGTTGTGTGTTGAGGGGTGTTGTTATGATGCTTCAAGAAAGAGAAAAGTTGAGATTTGGCATGGTGGATTTGATTAAGAAAGAACGAAGTGACATTACGGCAATCTCGTTTAAGAAAGTCAAGTGCCTGTGGATGAGCTGTATGTACAGCTTGGCCTACGTCGATGACGTATAATCCTTGGAGGTAATACAAGAGATTGTATTCAGAAAAATCTCCATGCACTAACTGACATTCCTGGTACATCCAACGAAGGCATGCGATTGCCTGAAGGAAGAAAAAGAAGAGAGACAGAGACACACACAGACAGAGAAAGAAAGAAAAGAAAGAAAGAAAGAAAGAGATGGATTGTTCACGACAGCTGTTTAGAAAAGATGTTTTTACACTCAGCGTGGGGGTATCTTATCGTATCCAGACATTCGATACACACATAGCAAGTGGATAGATAGATAGATATAACTAGAGAGGGGTAGAAAGAGAAAGATATACACAAATGAAGGCAGGTAAAGAGATCCGGATGTGGGAGATAGATATACAACCACTAGCTATACGCATATATATATATATATATATATACTACGAGAGATGAAGACGCCTGGATAGACACATAGATGCAGAGAGATCCGCGTTAACGTGTGTAAATAACTCTACAGATTTACATCCTCTCATAGACGTCATGTATTTCATATACATATATAGACGTATATACGTACACTTACATATAGTCCCGTCGTACATGCATGCACATACAAAGATATACGTCTAGACGTATATACATATGTATATATATAACTGACTCTATGTACACATGTATGTATATACATACGGTTGCAGGAGTTTGTATGTATCTACCTCGAAGACTGCCTATACGACTCTCTCTCTACATATGTGTGTCTTTTCTACGTCCATCATGTAGACACCTATCTCTTGCGTTGGCATGTGTAGACATGTATTCTGAATCACAAGCACTCGAGCATAGCTACCCGACGTGTCAATACACTGTAGAAGAAGATCTACGTTCTTCCTATTGAAGAGACCAACTCTCCCTACAAAAAATTTCTTTTCTTCCTCACAGACAAGAAAAAGAGGAAAGGAGAGAAAAAGAAGAAAAACTTTTCGATGTCTAAAATCCCTTAATTACGACTGCAAGGAAAACCTCTCTTCTTCTTTCCTTCTGTCTGCATCTCACCTGTACATACAGCCGACACCATGCTCTATAGACGGCATAAGCTTTCCATATACAACATAACTGAGTAGCGGAGAGATCCTTGAGACGAGGAGAAGCTGTAGACGTCCACGAGGTATTCTTTCGTTCTTTCTCTCCGTGAAAGAAGCCCTTCTTATTATAGATAGATAGAGATTCAAGACCGTGAGTCCTATCGACAATCTCTTCTTCTCTTCTCCCGTTGCTATCGCCAACATTATCTTTAGCTACTTCATCTTTATATGAAGGAGAACAGCACGTAGAAGCCAGAAGAGAAGAAGACAAAGAAGAAGGAGAAGGAGAAGAAGACTCACTGCGGGTGCTTTGATGAGAGGAAGAGGAAGAAAGAAGATAGGTAGAAGAGTCTGAGGATTCTTGTCTCGGTTGGTGAGATACGGAATGCATGCAGTGGGGTGTATAGACACCCGCGAATGACATGAGAAGGACATGAGAAGAAACATCAATAGGTAGAGGACATGGTAAACCTGCTGCATGCAATCTCAATAGATTTCGAAGTTCTTTAAGCACCCAGTTCACTACCATCTTCCGAGGATTTCTCGACCTAGAAAAGACAGAAAAAGAAACGCACTCTCAACCTCAGACAAAGGCAGAAGAAATAAACATGAAGGAGATCTACACTACTGCCGAGGTGTATAGACACCGTGAAGATATCTAGAGAGAGGCAGTGACAGACAAAAAGACTGCTCCTCCATCATATTCTCCGTATATAAACAGATATGTATACATGTGTATATGTATACCCTATATAATAGATGGTGAGTATATCTGTATACCTACGGATGTATATACAGGTAAGCATGTAGATTTGATAGCTAGATAGGTGCTTCCATATCTCATACAAAGAGACATATGGAAAAGCTTGGATCCTAAGCCTAAGGTACTGAGTGCATATCCACACACGCATATAGACACCTATAGTGTAACCGCGTCTCTCTCTCTCTTTAGATGTATGTATATGTGTATATGGAAGAGAAGTGTAGGGATATCTTTCTGTAGACAGATAGATAGGTAGACAGCGAAAAACCTTGGTAGAGAGATAAATGAGTGGAGACACGAGCAAATGGATAGCTAGTCAACAGTCGTAAACACGCAGCTGTATAGATAGATGGATTGAAGATAGATAAATAGATACATATTTAGTGAGAGACAGACAGGTAGGCTAACGATAGATACACGAAAGATAGACCGACTAAGAAAAGAGAGGCAGAGAGACTGAAGATGAGTCTTCCGGACTGACTGCGCTGAGAAAGAGAGGTGGATGAAGAAGCCCCAAGAAAGAGAATGAGAGATCGATAGAGCAGTCGATGTCCTTTTTTCCGCCTCACTTTGTATAAGCTCTTTCAAATCGATGATCTCCCTCGACATATTTTCTTCGATCTTGAAACGTGAGAATCGACGTCCGATAAACCTTCATAGCATAAAGTCTCCACGGCAATGATCCTCCCTCTTCTTCTTGTTTTTCTTCTTCAACTTCTCCCTTTTCTATCTTCTTCTCCTCCGTCTCAATCCTTTCTTCACTCCCCCTATCTCCTCCACCGCCGTTACTCTTCTTCTTCTTCGCTTCGTCATTATCCACATTTACTCTTCCTCTATCAGTCCTACCCTCTTCTCCTATCGTCCTCTCTTCTTCTTCTTCTGTATCATCCTTGTCTGTTCTTTCTCTTCTTTCCTCTCCGGCGGATTTCTCCTTGCCTATCGCAGGTCCAGATACACAGTAGACATTCGCTTCCTTGCCTGTACTGATAGCCCCAGAAAGATCTGAGAGAGCATTCCGCTTCATAATTTTAACCATAAGTCGACATGTACGGCAATCGAGTACCTGATCGACCGTATATCGAGTATCTTGAGTTAACCCTAAGCTCCGATTGCATGCCTGTCTCCCGATCTTTCTATAGCCTTCTCTTATCTCTGTCTCAACCTTCGAGTTCAAGTATCGTCGACTACTCTTTCCACCCCTTTGTTCGCCGCACCCCCCAGGGGCTTCGACACCTCCTCTCTCTCTTCCATCGCTTCTCTTGCCAGGGGAAGAAGGTTTCCCTTCTCTTTCCTTCATCTTTCTCACTGAAGAAGATGAAGAAGATAAAGAGCAAGATGAAAGGGACGAGAGACTGTTAGTTAGTGTCCGTGAAAGAGAAGAAGAAGAAAGGGGAGAAAAAGAAGAAGGGGAGGTGTTTCGTGGGGGAATTTCAGTTCGGTCTGTATGATGAGGGAGAGTTGCTTGTTTCTGTCTAACTTCTTTGTCAGATTTCTTCTGCTCTTTCCTCTGGACGACTTATGTGTCCTTTTGAAAAAGGAGGAGGTGAAGAAAAGAAAGAGATGGAGAAGGAGACAAAGAAAGAGAGAAAGAGGTGATACTTACAGAGATAGACAGATAGATATCGAGGAAGATGTGAGAGAAGAGAGTTTCCTTCTGTTTCTTGTCGACAAAACCGTCTACTAAGAGAATTGAGAGACAGAGAGAGCGGATGGGGAGACGGAGAAGAAAGATGAAGAAGAGAAGCAGAAGAAAGACGCCTCTACATATTTCGTGATATACGCCCCTTTCTACATCGAAAAGACTGAGTATATCTGATACGAAAGAGAAGAAAAGGAAAACTCCTCTGTAAATACACGGAGAAGAACGAGAAGGGCGTGAATGAGTAAAGAAAGAAAAGGAGAATGAAGAAAAGACGGTGAGACGAGAAAACTCCAATTACAGCGAAGGAAGGAACAACGTGACGAGAGTTTCGGTCTCTCTCTCTTGTTCTTTTCTAGAAGCGAAAGGACAAGGCGAAAAGTCAGAAGAAAGAAAAACTTTGAGACGGGTGTATTCTTTCTTCTGGGAAGCATGAAAATAGTTAAGAAGCAGAGAAACGAAAGAAAGGGCATACGTACATACACCAGAGAGTTGAAGAGAAGAGAGATATGGAAACGTGAGAGAAAAGAAGAAACGTGATCCATCAATCGATCGATTCATCGATCGATCGATCTATCGATACCATGGAGAGAGAGAGAGACCAGCGAGACAGCTCCTTCTCTTCTTTTCTTTGCTCTCAGGGTGATTGCATGCAAAGAAGAGAGAGAAAAGAAAAAGAAGAAGAAAGAGAGAGAGAGAGAGGAAGAAGAAGATATTTCCTTTGGTTTCATCGAGACAGAAACAGACGAGAAGTTTCCCAATGCATGTGCCATCGTTATTAGTAGGGCTGAGGGGGAAATCGGAGCGTGTGGTAGGTGTATGTACACCTGAAAACAGGAGATTTCTTTGGATGAGGAACGAGACAGAAGACTCTCCATAGACTTTCTTGCTTTTTTGTGTTTCTCAAGAGAAGAGAGGTAGGGTTCTTTTTCTCTTTCGCAACTCTTAGCGTACAACTCTTGGTCTTCTTCCTTCCTTTCTTTCTTTCTTTCCTTTTCTCTATCTCCATTCTTTTTCATCTTCTCCGTCCTCTTTACTCTTCTCTACTAATACACTACACCAAGCATCACCATCTTTTCCTCCTTTTTCCTTTGAAATCTCCTCATCTTCTCTGCTTCTCCTTTTTCTCCTTTTCTTCTTCAATCTTTTCATTCCAACCCAAGTCTCCTTATTTTCGTCCTCTCTCTGCATAACCGCCACTTCTCCAAGACAATCTTTCCCAACTCTTTTCCGAAAAAAGGAACTTTTACTCTCTCTCGGGTCGCCCTTCCTCATCTTCTTCTTCTTTCTCCTTCCTCTGAAGGTTTTCACTCTACTTCTCTTTCTCGAGTCTTGGGGCTTCTCTTTCTCTCCCTTCTTGTCTCTTACCCAGGTAAGAGAGATTTCTATACAGCGAGAAAAGCTGGCTATCCTTCTGGGAGAAAGAGCCTTGCGAGTTGCGAAGCATAGGTTTTCTCTCTTTGCTCTTCTTCATCCGAGAGATCTCGTCGCCTTCTCTTTCCAAGATGCAGGTGAGAGAGAAAAGTCTCTTCTCTCGGCTTATATAAGGAGAGAAGAGAAGTCATTCATGCCGGTTACATAGTGGCCATAGTGGTAGTTTCAGTCTTTTTCCTCTTCTTCTTTAATGATTTGTATGTATTTGTATAGATCGATATCTCTTTCTCTACAGGCTTCCCTCTCACCATTTCTATCTATCTCTTTTGCTTTCTCTTGGCTTTCTTTCTTTTCATCTTCGCCATCTTCTTCCTCTTCGTTTCTCTTTTCGGGCGTGTTCCTTCAACTCATATTATCTCCTCTCCATAGAAAGAGACAGAGAGATTGCGATCTATATACACATACATAGCTACCTCTGATAGAGACACCCATACACACATATATGTGTGTATATATGTGTCTATGGGTGTCTCTATCAGACTGTACGGTGTACATACACTGTCGGAGTTGTGCATGCATGAATAGTTCCCGTGCGTCATCTGTCCTTTCCTTCTTAAACCCCTTCTTGGAGAGGTCTTTCTGTCTATCCATCGTCTCTATCATGGTGCTTCTGTGTCTCTATGGTCTCTGTCCTCTTCTTGTACCTGTCTCTATTTTATCTCTTGTCTGCGTGCCACAGAATAGCGATTTGTCTTATCTCCTTTGCACGTAGTCACGATGCTCTTCTTCATCTGAAGCCCCTTTCTTCTTCTGCGGATATGAAGAAGAACAAGAAAAGAGAGGAAGAAATAGAAATCTCTTCTCATGCATTTTTAGTTCTCTTCAAGTTTCTCTAGATACATAGATTCAGCATTACGATAGACGACAGATCAAAGACAGAGTCGAGGTTACAAATAGCTGAAAGAAGACTGTCCGTCGACATGTAGCAAAACTTGTCGTCATAATGGAGGTAGATGATAGACCATAAAAGGAGAGGCAAGGCAGTGAGAGATGAAGAAGCAATAAGCAGAAGAGGAAAAGGAAGAGAAAAGAAGAAAAAGAAGATCATGTTTGACTGCGGTAATACAGTTGGTTAATCAAGGCATGCAGCCCTCCATTCAATCGATTCCCTCCTGCTCCTCCTTCGGGTGTATAGACACCGTAGACAGCGCGTTGCAAGAAACATGTTTCCTTCAAATGGTAGAAGAAGAAAAAGAAGGAGGAAGAAGATAGGACAGCATCCCCCTAACAAAGAAGACGATGACTTCAACCCCTGTGCCATTCATTTTATGTAGCTATCTATCTCTCTCTGATCTACCTATCTATCTTCAATCTATCTATCTATCTCCCTTCCCTTGTGTTCATCTGTCTATCTATCTATCTATCTATGTGGTCATCTATCTATCTATCTATCTTTATATCTATCTATCTATCTCATCGTTCTTTTTCTGTTTTCTATCTTTCTTGGGGCCTGTTTTCTCTCTATCTCTTTCCTTGTATTTCTGTGTGCGCGTATGTCTTTTGCATGTATGTGATGCTGTTCTTTCTTGCTCTTGTGCTTCTCCTTGTTTGGTGTGTCTGTGGGGTGTACATACAGACGTTGAATAGTCAAGTGAAGGCAGCCTTTCGTAGGGCTGTCTCTGCAGCCTTTCCTTCAGTTGATCATACCCCTATTATCTCTTCGTCCAAATTCGGAGATTTCCAGTGTAAGAAAAAACAAGCTCTTCTACGCACACCCTTTTTTCTTTCTCTTTCTTTCTCTCTCTCTTTCTTTCTCTTAAGGGTGACACAAAGCCACATGCGCATGCAGTAGGGCTGGAGTCGAGAGAGTAGAGGTGTCTTCATAGATTACTCTTTATCTCCTAGATCGGATAGAAAACGGAGAGAGATCTCGCCATCTATCAAAGAGACTAAGATCCCCTTGTTGACACCCCTTCTTCTTCTTCTCTTCTGTCTCTTCATGCTGGTGTATAAACTGACGTAAAAAGAAGGGCATGGCCTTTCTGTTGAAGATAGCATATATGTTCTCTGCTAAAAGGCTTTCGGTGGGAGGGGTGGCGTGTAAACAAGAAGAAGAACAAGAAGGGGAATCGACATACATATAAATATCTGCATTCGCATATATCTATATATTATTACTATTGCAACTGCCTTTCTTGGATATGTGTTACCATGGGGACAAATGAGTTTTTGGGGAGCCACAGTCATCACCAACCTCTTGTCTCCAATCCCTTACTTAGTACCTTGGTTACTAGGAGGGTTTTATGTCTCTGATGTTACCTTAAAACCCTCCTAGGAGGCTATACCTATGAATGTACTAAGGCTGTGCAGAGATAGATATGTGTGTATATAGAGATATATATGTGTAAAGGCTGCATCTGTGTGTATCATCTATGTACACATGTAAGTATGGGGGGGTTTATCTCTATGTATGTCTTGGTTGCATGTGTGCCGAGAATCTATTCCATGTGCGACGTAGGCATATGCAGGCCGAGAGTGGCGCCACCTAGTCCATTCCTCACGTGTCAGAGGAGGTCTCTAAAAGAAAGAAAAAAAGAAAGAAAGGATGAGAGAAAAGGGTGTGGTTGGATTCTCGTTCTCTTGTCCGTTCTTATCTTTTCTTTGTAGGTAATAGTGCGATGGTTCTGTTCAAACAGTCAGGGAAGGATGCGTTGGGTGTCTCTTCACCTAAGGAGGCAGGAGAAAAGATTCTCGAAAATCTTAAGAACGAAAAGCTCTTCTCCAACATGCAATCGTCTCCTCAAGGTATTCTCCAACCTATTCTCACTCTCTCTCCTTCTCTTCTTCTTTCTTCACTTCTTTTCTCCTTCTTTTGTCTCAGGGGTCTACAAGTTGTCTATCAAGTGGAAACATACATTTTCTTTCTTTTCTTATTTTTTTCCGGATCTTTTCTTCTCTAGTTCTCTCTCACTCTCTCGCTCTTCTTGTCTGTTCGTCACCTCTCCTTCTCTCTTAATTCGTAGTGGCTTTTCCCATGTACCGAGCTGTCTTTCTTCTAGAGACAACGACGTCCCTTTCTTCTCTCTCCTCTGGTGTTCTTTCTTTCTTGCATGCATTCATGCATGTGCGTGAATATACCAGCATCGCAACTAAACACGTAGACACCCTTCAGTCTCTTCTCAATAGAAGAAGAGAAAGCGATCTCTGTTCTCCCTTTGCTT
>NW_027155119.1:0-1832 GCF_002600585.1 Cystoisospora suis | reverse complement strand
CTTTCTTTCTCTTCTTCTCTCCAACATGGATCTCTGCTTTGTCATGATCGATGTTACCTGACAGGAAGAAGCTTCTCTTTCCTGTCTCTCTCAGGTTTCTCTCGTTGAGGAGCGTGAAAAGCATGAACGAGTAAACAGATAGATAGATAGAGTTGTCTAGAGCCTGTCTTTGCAGAGAGTTAAGATGTTCTCGAGCACACCCCAAGAGTACCGGGAAGAGCAAATGACTCTCCGTGGGCGACGGCCGAGACACTCCTGCAAGCCGGGACGTTAAGGTGTGCATGCGTTTTTCTTTGGTAATTTTAAGGAGAAAAAGAGAGATGAAGAGTCATTCTCTCCTCCTTCGTCGATCTATCGTTTGTCTTTCTGTGTATGTGTTTATTAGGTTTTGTAACAGTGGATATATCTCCTCAATGGATCGCTGAAGATGTAGAGAATCATATACTCACTCAGAAAGAAGAAGATTGCCTTAAGCTACCAGACAAACCCAAGTAAGTTGCAGAAAGAAAGAAAGATTCTCTTCATCTCCTCCTTCTGAAAGGAGCTCATAAAGAAGAGAATGGAGAGAAGAAGCGATTACGGTGTTAGAAAGCCTTGAGAAGTCATGATTCTTCATGAGGTGTGTATACACATATGCACGTATATACAGTCATGAAGACTTCTCAGTCAAAGCCGGCTACCTGCATGCACAGCTATGAGCGGGTCGTGCAAACCCTTCTTGTGTTCAGTACTTCTGCTTTCCCCTATCAGTCCTACATGTCTCTGTCTAGCCTCCCTCTCACCGTATATATATGTGTATGTATACATATGTGCAGTATATATACATATGTATATGAGTCTATATGCAGGAAGGTTAGGAGGTCGTGAAGTTGGATAAGATAGACTTTTGTCCTGTCTGATGAAGATTTTTACGACTCGTAGAGAATAAAGAGAGAGAGGGACGAAGAGAGACAAGAGAGGAGATAAGAAATAGCACCTTCTTTCTTTCTGTCGGGGGTGTGTATCCTTACACCCCACATGATACACTGGTGGAGTTTTGTATGGAATGAGGGATGTAGCTAGTTACAAGGGAGGGAAGACATTCACACACAGACAACACGCATGTCTCTTCCTTGATGCTTGTCAACGTCTTTCTCAGGCTTCTCCTTTTTTCTTTCTTTTTCAACTCTCTTGGGTCTCCCGACAGCTTACGTCTCAGCTCGTTTATTTCTTCTCTTTCTTTCCTTCTGTGGTCCTTTTAGACGTCTCTATCACTGCATACGATCTTGTAGTGGAACTACCGCGCTACACACTCCTAACTCTTTTCATGAAAGCATATATACAAAAGATACATGCATGTGCATTTATGAGTGAATAGGCACCTATCTGCATGCTTGTATATCTGCGTATGTGAAGATCCGAGGTGTCTCATCTATAGTGCATGTATGTGTGTATGCATGCAGATTGAAGGTTTTGGTCGATTTTTCATCTCCCAATGTTGCGAAGGAAATGCACGTAGGACATCTGAGATCAACCATTATTGGTGAATCTATATGTAAGTCTCGTTTCTCTTCGCCTTTCTCAACTCTCTTTCGTTCTCTAATGATCTCTCTTCAACATTTCCTCTTTCTCTCTGTGTTTGCGTTTCATCCTTTCCTTCTTTAGCTTTTTTCTTTTGTTCGTTCGTTAAGACTCTCTTCGTCTCTCCTGTCTGCTTTTCTGCTGATACATATAGCTGTCCTCTGGAGGAGTGATCTCTCACGCAGGCGCACTAGTGCTATTGTTACGAGAAGAGGCGGGAATTCATAGTGCAACGATAGATAGATAGATACATACATAGATTAAAGATAGAT
>NW_027155118.1:0-22620 GCF_002600585.1 Cystoisospora suis | reverse complement strand
GTTGTGCAGCGGGCACTACACCAACACGTCGAAAGATGTGTCCTTTCGTCTGCTGTCGGTCCTGCCATTTCTGCTGTGCAGACGGCCGCGTTTCCCTCGTGAGGAAACAGGTAGTTCCGTCTCCAAGAGCACTCCAACATAGTGAAGGTAGTGTGCCTCCACTTCATCTCGGCGGAATCAAGACGTTTCGGGGTGACTGAAGAGGTCCTTAGCGACTCACCAGAGGCGGCCTGAACCCGTGATACACGCTGCTTCCTGGACGGACCGGAGTGTTATCTACCGCGGTTCTTGCGCAAGGCAGACAGCACCGTTGAGCGCCAGATGGGACCGTTACCCCTAATGACACCTGTAGTACCTCTTAGGGTAAATGGCACACCACCAACAGTGCGGCGGACTACCGGGGAGTCTCCCGCAGAGTAGCGGCTGACACACGTAGAAGGAGAAGAAGAGCGCCTGTTGTAAGGCTCTCAGTGATCGCGCTGATTGCTTCGCGGCTGCTTCAATCGCCTTCTGAGACGCAGTAGAGATGATATAGACAGAGTCTGGTTATAGCGCACTTTTTTTGAAAACACCATTAAGTAGAAGTGCCTCCGAGTTCGAATACTGAAGAGAGAACCGCAGCGGTTACAGTGCGGCGTGTCCCAGAAGCAACGTGCTGCTCTGAGCTGCTTTTGCCTTCCAGCTGGGGGTTTGCTACTAAAGCATTCGCGAGAGGTGCTTTTCCGGAGCCCGGATCAAAGAAGAAGTCCCACAGTTCTTGTCGGGGAGACTGTACGCGGCTACGCGAGCTCCCGAAGTCGCTAGATTAACCATCACAGACTCGTGGCAAGCCCACTGTCCTACAGGGGACCCAGATACCGCAGAGCGACAACAGCTGACAGTCAGCGAGTAGCCTGTCTACCTGGGGACGGGCGTCTCCAGCATTTTCGGGTATGAAGCCACGTTAGCTCCTTCGCCCAGGGTTGACAGGTTCAGGCAAGAGTGACCAGGTCATTATATTGCACCCCGAGTATCCGCCCGCTACGACCCCTGGTTTCGACCTATGGATACCGGAGCCCTCATTCTGAATGCTGTGAGATGGCGTTGAGGTGCCTTCCAACGGAACATGTACCAAGAGAGAAAGGGTGGAGTGGCGCCTTGCTCTCTAGTGAGCCGCACAAAGGCTTGTCTTTCTGGGTCACCAACGGAGAGTTTATCTCCCATAAAAGTACCGGTGGCACGTCCCACCTGGCACACAGAACAACCCTCAACTGCGTCGCAACTTCTGCGGCTGGCTTCGATGTGCTCCACATTTACAAAGTGGGCGCCGCCCCGGCTATTCGGAAAGGTTGCCGTGAGACGGCCTTGTCAGCGGCTGTCCTTGAGTTGCAGCTCACACTGAGGACAGTGATCCAGCTTCGGTGGTAGCCATGCTGCTGGGACCAGCTATCGAGAGAGACAATCCGAGCCACGGCTGCGCAACCATCTGGCATCTTTCTTCATCTTGTAGTATATCTCAAATGCATTGCAGTGCACGCTTATCCATCGCGCGAGAACACGTTCCTTGAGGCAACACCAGTGCGGGGGGACCGACAGCCGTTTCTGGAGCTCTAAACGGCGCCTATGCCAGTAGCCCACACGCCCTGAAGTGCGAGTTGCATGGTAGACTGTGGGATCAGTTATGTTGAAGCTCGTTTCTCATCGGGTGCGGCGCCCTGCTTTCTTCAGCTTCCTCTCAATCCTCAACAGTGTCCCGCCTCCAAAGGCAGATGTTGATAAGGCTTCTGAGCAGCAAGTGACGAGGTCCTCAGAAGGCTGCGGCTGTCAGGATGATGTAAGCCGGTGTGCTAGGAACGGATGTGGGCTGCGGTACCCCCAGAGCTGTGGAGACACAACTCAAAGAGCAGCAAACCCAGCAAGTCGAGGTGACGGCCGCCCGCTCCCGCTCTCGATGGCTCAAAAAACACTCAAGCGGAGCGCCGTTTCTTGGTCAGCTGACCAGCAGTGAACTGCAAACCTCGCGCTTTTACGCAGGAATCCGATTGAGAGCACACTCCCAAACTGAGCGCGAGAAACCGGTTAGCTTTTCTTACTTTCCTATAGCTTTAGTATGATTAGCACCTGGGGGAAACCATAGTCGACAAATGCGCCGTCCTATGCCCAACGATAGCAAGTCCTCGCTTTCCAATGTGGAGTGAGCTGGATAATCCTTGCAGTCATTTTTCCTTTTGGGGCTGCTGAACGACCTATCAGCTCAGTCACTCCTTTCTGATTGCTTGCTCTTTCGGAGTCAATAACTACAATCTCTAACAAGCTTCCGCGCTAGCGCTTGAGTGCCGTACTTCCGGGGCGACTGGCCTCGGTGATGGCAGCTGCTTAGAGAGGATGGAGATTTTTCCGTCAGATCTTCTTCCATTTTTCTCGGGACCTTCCACGGCTAACCCTTTCTACCGTTCGCGCACATTAGGGCGACTGGCTGATTTTTTATACGGGAGGGAGTGCATCTGCTGCTTACTCCGAGATGCGGCTTTGTTCTCCAGCCAGCGACTCGCCTACTGAGATGGAGAACTTCGTGTCTGGAATCTCCACTTGTGCTTGGCAGAAGTCTCGCAGATGTTACTTTGCCTTCGGCTTTGTTGCTGTGCAGTGAAGAGAAGTCCTTCATCTTACGCGCTCCACTTTTCCTCATGGCAACTGGGGTTCCCGTTGGTGCTTTCGGCCCAAATGACGGGGTTAAGCGATGCGTTTTGCTGCGCTTATGCAGGTTCCTTCTCCTTTCGTCTATTATCAACTGGGCAGATGCGAGGCTGTTTGCTTGTTTCCTTCTGTCCGGGAGTCAGTCAGATTTCCTTGTTACACTTGCGAACTTGGCCTTGCAGTAACACTGGCAGGCCTAAGGAGCGTCATTCGTTGGTTGTGAACGCCGTATCGCTTCGTTGATCCGGGTGCCTCTCCCGCTTGTGCCTCCGATGTCTTTCTTTTTTTCGCTCCTGCGCCTTGTCTGTCGGTTTCTGTCGGACGCAAGTGTCGCTGGATTTAGCCGGGCCGGCTCTTCCTCCTCGGCTGCAATTTACTGTCCGCCTTGCTGTCGTGAGCCTGTCCGGGTTTTACCACTCGGGCGCCGGGGGCATAGCTGCGGGTACACTGTCTGGCCCAAGACGCTTGTATACTGTCTTCCTCTGGCCTCGGTGCCTCTGCCTCGTTCAGCCCCTGCAGCGTTAGCTTTGAGCTGTTGGTTTAGTGGTAGCGAGGGCGTGTGGCAACAAAACAGACACGCAGTGGCTATGCAAGATGTATGGAATTGCACCGGGGGGTGAATCAGGATTCCGTGTACCTCGGTGTTGATGTGCGGACTTCGTGCCGCCGAGAGGTTTGGCAGCGCCTGCACGGGTCAGCGAGCAACCCTCCGGAACGAGGTTTCGGCCGGTATAAGGGACCAGTCCCCCTGCATCTTTGACTCAACAGCATGAACGTCGTGTACGGCATTTCAGTCTCGTTTCTTCACACGATAAGACCATAGAGGCTTCGGATTGTCCGCAGCACAGTTCGTTCTCCTTCGTCTTTTTGACTGAAGTAGACAGCAGCGAAGTGTTCCGTTTGCCTTGTCAACATTCACTATGTCAACAGGTCAGCGTCTGTACCGCACAGAGGACACGGAGAAGAGTACGTAACCGAACATCAGTCGTTTTCAGACCGGATAACGAGTAGCTTGTGGCAATCGTTCATCGTTTCGGTGGTTTGAAGTTCTCGGGGGTACCGAACAGTTGTGACAAAGGGGGGGCAAAGCTGTCGAGGTGGAGCGGGCTGTGGGCTCCTGTTGGGTATCGACCTCGCTGGAAACAGACGAAGCTGTCGAGAGCAGGGACTGAGACGTGTGACGAAGCTGTCTATGTTCTCAAAGGAGACGCTCCAGCCATGGCAATCTTTTCGAAGGTAGGCATGATTTCACGGGACCGGGATAAGAGAGGGGAGATGTAAAGTTCGGCCTGACCTCAAGAGAGGGGGAGGCTATTTGTCGGTAGTCGTGGCCTCGCCTTCGTCACCCAGGTAACGGAGGGAGATCCCTCTTTCTCCGCTGGGGTGTCAGCTTATCTGAAGTTGAGGGACAAGGGTTTGCAGGAAACCATGGCGAAGGACCCTCTTGCCAGCGTCTTGACACTCCGGGAGATAAACTCGCGCACACAGGCGGAGAACCCGTGCTTCTTAGCTCGCTATCGAAGTGGGGCCGAATGCGATTTCAAGGGTGCCTTCTGTTTTTTGGTCAGTTCCGAAGTGGAGTATGTGTCACGTTTATCCACGTGCGTGCATATATTTATACGGGGCAGACATGTTCGCTTTGATGTTACCTGCACCTTAGTTTCATGTGGGCGGAGACGTACGTGTCTAGGGTGAGGAATTCTGTGTTCAGCTGTACCTTCATCGAGCAGCAGAGCTGTCTCAAACAGTTTCCAGAAGAGTCAGGTAATACTCGATAGGGGAGGCTTATGCACATCCTGTCACTGTCCCTTCTCGACTGGCTGCTCCAGGAGCACTATCTCTACGGTACTTCTTTCCTTCTCCCGTCAACAAATGATCTGGTGGCATGGTATAGCATGCGCAGTACTCTCCAAGACAACCGTCCTCACATACTGCGGTGTATGAGGATGTCCCTTACCAGCAGGCCTGCCACACCCTCCGATTAAGGTGAATTAAGTCGTGCCATCGCTCGCCAGTGAGCTGGAAAGAGTGTTACTTCTTTGTGGGGGAATCTGTGGATTCGTGGTTCTGTACAGGTGTCCGAGCAGTACACGGAACTGGTTAACTTCATCATTCGTCCTCCCCGAGATGACAGCTACACAGAAACAGACCTAGGGCCTCCCATTTTCCCTCTTGCCCGGAGGACGTACAAGCGTACTGGTACGACATAGAAAATTTTTCACAACGGTTTCTCTGATCAGCCTGTGAGGTACCGAGATAAAGGCATTTCAGCTCAGTTTCGGACTCCTTTTCATCTGCCGATGTATTCGTACAGACTAGGACCTTGAAAGTGAAAACTGGTTGTCGTGTTGCCGTAGAAACGTAGCTGGACAACACGCTCGGGAAGAATACTCGTCTGTACTAGCCGAATACGCTCGACGCACCCGACGCTCTTCCTTTCTTCTTTCTTCGACGATGACTTGGGTCGGGGGCTGTTAGCGTCTTCTCTCTCGGCGGAGTGCCGCGCGCAGCGCCTCAAGAGGAAGAGACGGGTGCGGAGCTTGACTTTGTTCCCTATTTTTTCCATTGCAGATGTGGTGTTAATCAATCGTCGGAACCAGAGACTGCAGTGCAGTCATTTTGAACCTATAAACAAGTACGTCGCTAGGAGAAGTCCGTCAGCTACAACTCTGCTTTCCTCTGTGGTCACGTCCTCGGTAATGGAAGGCGTTGTCTGTCAAGAAATACTGGAAGAAGACTGTTTTTCCGTTCTGTCTGTGTGTAGAATGTTTTTCTTTTTCCGGCAATGTAGGTACTTAGTATAGAAGACAGAAGTCTAAGATTTCCTTGGGCATTTTCCTGGCTACACTCGTGCTTGTACTTAGTTCTTGTAGGCTTGGAGCTTTAGCACGTGTGCGTGCTTGGTTCCCAACTGGGATGCCTGACATCAGATAACCGTGCACTACGAAGTCGGGTTTCCTCAAGGTTAGGACCCGGTTTTCAAGGCAAAGATGTGTTCAGGGATCTTTTCCGGGTATTCCCGGCTTGGCCGCCAAAGTACCTATGGGTTGTTGAATGTAGATACGTGCGTAAAGGTACCGTGTCACAGCCGACACTCGAAGGAGGGGATGGAAGTCCCGACATGACGTATGAAGTGGCTCTCGACGCAGGAATCTGATTAGCAGCTCCGCAGATCACGGCTCTCCAGGTACTCACCGTCTAGGGCACTCACGGGCTCGCTTGATCCGCAACACGCCTTAATAACTGACTATACACCGCGCACGGTACGTGTCCTTCCGCCCCCCCCGTGCGCGGGCACACTGCCACCGCTCTACACATCGGTCATGACGTCAGCAGGGTTAGGCGGTGGGGTTTTCACGTAACCTCCTTTCACTCCCAGTGCTTCGGACGCCTTGGTTGTTCTGCCATTGGCGAGGCACGTAGCGGGGACCCTTTCGGGGCTGATTGTCAACCAAGGTGCTTTATAACTAGGGAAGCCATTGGTACGTACATGCAAACAGGTGCTTCGTGGGTTTGGTGCAACGGGGGAATTGCCGCGGGCTCGGTCTTTGTGTCAGTTGAGAGGCTGAGGTATGCATGCATTTTGAAGAGTTGCCTGGGAGTGCATCCGGAGGCAGGCGAGTTCTGTCTTTTTGTCACTCTCGTTCTCTGTGCGCAGGCATCGATCACAAGAAAAGCTTCCGTGCGTGGTATATCTTCACGGCAACTGCTCGTCTCGCGTCGAAGCACGTAAGGGGCCCTCTGCTCTTGCTTCGTTTTCTTTTCTTTGGCAAACTCCCTTGTTCTCCAGCGTTGTCGGGCGAGCAGGGTCCAAGTGTAGATGCAGCACCTGCCCTCCATCTGAGAGTGTTTGCAAGTCTGATGTCAATGCGTGCACCACTTGCGTGTAGACGAGCTGACACTTTCGTCAAACCGGTAAGGTCTGGCTCACATATCTCTTTCGGTGCTCTGGAAACCGAAGCAGTTTATCTGTCTGCCGAACGGCCCTTGAAAGTGTTCCCCTCAGAGCTCTGATTCTGACTAGTCGGCGCCGGTGCTGTATCCGGAGTATCCATATCTGAGGGTACAACGGGAGTGCGTAAACGCGCTTAGATGTACGGGAAGAGCGTAAATGTATTTCTTTCGAAACAGAATGTATGGCGTCAGCTATAACGGCCGATGTGTAGAGCGGTGGCAGCGTGCCCGTGCAAGGGGGGGACGAAAGGACATGTACCGTGCGCGGTGTATAGTCAGCTGCCTTTTCTTGAGTGCGATGGTGTGCGCCTGCGCAGTCGGAACGTTGCCTGTACTTTTGCCGCAAGGCATCACTGTTTTCGCTTTTGACTTCGCGGGAAGCGGCAAGTCAGATGGTGCTTACGTCTCCCTGGGTAAGAACACTCGTTCTGTCAGCTGCAAGGATGTTCAGCCGCCGCTCTTCTGTATAGTTGTTTTCATCCGTCGAATCGTCCATGACCTCAGGGAGGCGTCAGCAGTCGAACATTTTCGCTTGCTGATGTCTTGATCTCCCGTGAGGCATACTGAGGGTTACGCGTCTTCACGCAGGTAGTGAGCTGTTGATAGAGATGTTTTTTTTTTTTTAAAAGTCTCTTTTCTGTAATGCGTAACGATACCCAGCACTCCACGTGGATCGCTACAGACTGCGTCCCTGCGTTGACGTATATGTTCATGTGCATGTATATGTGTATATATAGGTGTAGAGAGAGAGACATTGGGAGAGAGATGCGGTTACGTGCCAGCACATGGTTATGTAGAGAAGCTTGTTGCCTCAGGCGCGTATGCTTATCCTAGTATTTTCAGTGTTTTTCCTTTTGTTTTCATATTTTTCATAGCATGTTCACCTTTCCGGTGATCTGGCCTTAGATATAAGCGGGGAGACGTTGTACGTTGCTCCTGAACTCCTTCGCCTTGAGAGCAAGAAGTGTATACATGGTTCCCGACTATTCGCATAGCTCAGTTCCTTCTCGTCTCCGAAGGCCCCTCCTCTGCAATCAAAATCACACCAGAGTGGCAGGCTATCGAGGTCTCGCTTGCGGTACAAATATATGCATATAGTTCCATCAGGGAAGCTACCATGCAACGTACTGCACTGGCATCCTCGGTTCACGCGTGTGTAGTTGCCGTATTCCTTGGAGTGTATCCGTTCGTCTCTCACGTGCAGGGTTGTAGGGTCGTTCATTCAGATCTGCCTACCTGCCGACCTGTCCCCATTCGAGTACGTCTCTGGAATCAGCGTTGGCAGGCGTGTGCTCCTGTCTGTTTCTTCAGGTTGGTGGGAGAGAGAGGACCTCGACGTAGTTATTGAGCACCTGAGAGCCAGTGGGACGGTGTCAACCATAGGACTATGGGGTCGGTCAATGGGTGCAGTCACAGCGCTACTGCATGCAGACCGCGACCCATCGATCGGAGGCATGGTAAGCATCCCACCACCCCAGCTCTGTGAAGCTGTTCTTTGGTAAAGTATCCCATAAGTTTTCTCTTAGCTTCGTTGACTGTTCCGAATTTCAGGTGGAGTCATGGTGAATCGTGTCTAATAGTTTTGAAGTCATCCAGATATCGTCACTCCTTCTGTGGTAATCTGGTCTCGGCATGTACGTATGCGTTTATATGTCTGCGTCTCTAGCCCCGAAGGAGACTCTGTCAACTCAGTTCACGTGAAGAACGTGTTTGACTCTGCCAACTCAGTTCACATGAAAACGGGTTTGACTCTGTCGTGTACAAGACCAGAGGTACTCGCGGGTGCATGTAAGTGTGTCGGCAATTCCAACATTCGTCCTCTTTCTCTTGAATCTGTGCGGTCGCTTCTCTGGAGGTTCAACTAGTTTCGGGCACTGTCAAGCGGTGTGTCACAAGGGGTTCACTTACTGTGCAGACAGGATCTGATGTACGTGGGTATACACGCTCTAGGATGTGTGGAACTATTGACATCTCGACGACGCGAAAAGCTTTTAATGCTCGGGTCGTGCGGGGGTTTGGTAGCTCGTATATACGTGTATGAAGGACGTTCGATGCATCTTGCCCTTGAGTTTCTGCCTGCTAATCAACTGAAGTTCTTTACTAGTCAGAAAAACAACGGTTCTTTGTGTTCGAGGGTTAATGGTCTGTCGCGGGCATCGAGGCTGGCCATCACAGTCGTTGTCCGTAGTCTGGTGCTAGCTCATTTGTTAGCAGGAGTTACGTCCATTCCTAACACAGTTAGCTTTCAACTACTCTCGACCAATCTGCGTCGAAAGGTGATGCATGCAGACAACAGTGCATACCTACAGAGAAGCATCTTTCTAACATAAGACGGGTACCGTGTTCTGCATCCGTGGAAAGATACCAAAACGCGGCAATGAAGTCTCGACAGGGAGGACGAAGTACAAGAAGAGAAGGGGATTGGGGAATTCCCTTGTCCCTTACGCGCCTCGGTGTGTGACTTCCTTTGTGTGTGCAGATTCTTGACTCTCCTTTCTCGTCTCTCCGACGGCTTGCTGAGGAACTAGCAAGCGTTGTAGTAGCTTGGAGATTACCGCGGTTTGTTCTGAACTCTCTTTTAGGCATGGTAAGAGCTTCGTCGTCTTCTTCGTCCTTTGTTCCCTATTCGTTCGTTTTCTCTCCCCGACGTCTCTCCGTGCGTGCTATGAAATGAGAAAGGATCAGTTCTTAGAGACGTCGTTGAGACCCGTTGTTCACAGTATATACGGAAACTCGACCAGTTCACTCTGAAATCCCACTATCTACTCGTTGGTTTCGTCGATGCCTGTCCTCTCCCGTACTGTCCGACCCGCGGCAGCTGTTAGCATACCCAGTCTTCTTTCTTTCCTTTTGCCTACAATTTGTTTGATGCTTGTGCTTTGTGTAAGGTGCTCTTGTTTGAATTCTAGAGCCTTCCATCGAGGAATACTATGTTGACGACGCTCTACGTGTTGTGTGCTTCTCTTCGTCTTCCATCGCCGCTTGTACCTGCTCTCCTTTTTCTTCTCTTCTTTGCCGCTGGGTGCGTCTTCTCGTATAAGTTCTTCTCTCTGTTCGGGTTATCTGAAGAGTGCCGTGAGGCCATTTTCTTTCACGTATGCGTCGCTAGGCGCTACACTCCCGGTGCTTATCACTTTCAAAGGTGGCGACATGTCGGATCCTTTTCATCACTCACAACCCTTCGCGTAGTCTGTTTCTTATATTTTTTTGGCCAGGTCCGTACGACCATCATCAATAAGGCTGCCTTCGATATAAACAACCTCGCTCCAATCGACCACGTAGGACATACATTTATTCCAGGTAAGGTTCACTCCCCCACTCTGGAACTATTGTTGATCTTGCCGACCACTTAGTCTTGGGGTAGGACAGGTACTCCTATTGTCTTTATCCTCTCAGACGCGGAGCATTATTGCCTTTGAACGCTAGTGCTTTTTCTTAAGACAACACAGATGCGAGCCATGTCTTCCAGGCTTTGCCTTTGTTAGAGGGTATGATGGCCGGGCATGTGGGTGTATGCGTCTCCAGCTATGTATCTGTCATCGGCTTCTGGTCCGGTGCTTTCGCTTGGATGCGTAGCCACATATAGAGGTACGCATGATCTTTCTCTTGTGGATCTGCTGCCTCTTTCGTTCCTGTGTCCTTTCCTCTTGTGTCTTTTTTCTCTTCAGCGCTTTTTGTAGTTGCTAAGGAGGACAACTTCATTCTCCCGTCACACGGAGAAGAACTGTTTGCCAAGTACGCGGGTGACAGAAATATTGTGCACGTAGCGGGAGACCACAACAGTGTGCGACCGCGGTTTCTCAACGATTCAGCTGCTATTTTCTTTCATACGTGCCTAACCTTGCAAGCCTTAAGAGCGTCAGGGAGGACTTCACCTGTCTTGAGGTCCCCGGGAAATGTGGATGATGTCGTCGGAGGGAGTGAGCGAATAGGAGAGAGAAGTGGCGCAAGAAGGGATATGAGCGAGGGAAGAAATCTAGCCGGAAGATCAAGGTTCTCTAGTGATTTCTCCTCAGGTGTTGAGGTGAGATGAAATGAGCGAAGACGTAGTAATTGAACCGACGCTTTCCTTGTGGTGCACTGGGACAGGTTTGCCTGTGCGTGGACTATTGACTTTCAGTGCTTTCGGAACAAGTCCTGATGCTATCTACCTCGCGAAGTGTTTCAGGGAACCATCTGCATATACCTATTCCAAATCTTCATTATGGCCGTCGCGCCGGACATGCTGTGGCTCTCAAGGCCACCAAGAATGACTAGCGTGTGTTATAACCTGCGCTGCTCGTGCGTGATAGCCGTAGCCGTTTCTCGGCCTGTTACTGCCGAAGTCACGTTGGACTCAGTTTATTTGCGAACAGCGGCTTCCAGCTGGTGTGGCATGCAGGGCTCTTCCTTCCCCAGTGCGACCACTATGCATCATGGTGATATTGCCGGGAGTCTACGGTGAAAGACACTCCTGTATATGTCTACTGCTTGTATGCCTCCATGCGTCACATACACGCACGTCAAAGATTTCTTTTGTTCTCCGAGGAATTCGGTTCTCTCAGTCTAAGAAAAGACGATCGGAGAATCTAACCGCGCTTTTTGTCTGTCTCTGGGCAAGTGAATCGAAGCGACTCCGTCTTCTTGTGGGTTCTTTCCCCCTGCTTCAGCCTGACGCATCTTCTTCGAGACATCGGAATCGTTCTACCCCTCAGATGTCGAGACTAGCAAACCAACTTGAGTTCGGTAAGTTTCCTTGAAAATTCGCTTCGAGCTCTGTTAAGCTACGCCAGACACACGCATTCCCACACGACCTATATATGATATGTGTGTTGCATCCCAGCGGAGTCAGGTCTCTCTCTCTACAGGTGACAGTTACGAGAGGAGGCCCCGAGAACACTCCACGCGAATGTACGTACGTAGTGTTGGTGTTGGCGTGGGCAGTTGCTCATTCTTAGCGATTCTTTCGTGTCTGCACAACCTTCCCTTTTTCGATGCAAGACCTGTATGTCTACTTCACCTGTTATAGTGGCCGGTTGAGACAAGCCTACAGGTTCATGCGACGTCTGTATCTACGTGTAGTACTTTCCGTTTTTGTCAGGTCAGACTAATTGCCTTGTTGAATGCTCAGTATAGCTCTTCCAACAACGCTCAACCTTCATGCAAGGCGACTCACTCTCCCCCGCGTTTTGCGTCAGCGTCACTCCGTGTGATCTCATGTGACGTCGTTATACTTCTGTTCATGTGTTTTCGGATACTTTTCTCAAGTTGAAGCGATGATTTGGCTTGTTCCGCCTGTGTAGGGGAAGTCCCGTTAATACCCGGGAAGGCATCTTCCCAAGAATCGGTTTCGCATTTCTCCTTCCCAACAGTTCGGTTACGGTCGGGAGACAAGGAAGAGTCGTCATACACATCTCACACCAGTGAACTACAAGAGCAGGGGTGTTCCACCAAAGGTCAAGATGCTGGGCGTTCGCCTTCGCCGTCTCATCAATTGTTATATGGGGGAGTACAGTTGCCTCGTCGGTCCTCTCTTCTTGTTAAACCTCGTAGTCTCTGGAGACGACAGGGTAGCGATAGCTCGGAGAACCCATCAGATAATAATAATTCAAGCAGAGGAACAGGATACGAACGTCAGCATGAGAATGCGGCTAGGCAGGCATCCTCAAGAAGGGAAGGAGGAAGCAACAACAAGGCAGATGGCTCCGACCCGACACTGCTCTTGGAGAGTTCTTGCAGGAAGGGTGACGGAAGGAAGTTTGCTAATGGTCTCCGAATGATCACAAAGTGTTCCTTCGTTCGAGGCGGAAGTAGAGAAGACGGCGGAGGACAGGACGAACGGCGGAGATGTGAAGGGCCTGATGATGATTCTAATTTCCCGCCTGGCGCTCAGACATCGGTCCGTGGTGCTGGGTGGCCAGAAGGAAGTAGTGATGACAAGAGGAGAGGTGTGGGCACCAGTAGTAGGAATCAAGGAGAAGACGAAGAAGGTGTTGGTGGAGGCTTTGGCCTACTGGCGAGTACACATGAGCTCAATGATATGAGAAGGCCCGAAGCTGCATGGCGCTTTTCACCTGACGAGGATGGAATGGTGCAGTTACTTGCTTCCGAAGGTTTCAGTGATGATGTAAGCTTCAGTTAGGGCGTCAGCCCGTTGGTGACTGAATACATTTTCTGTCCGTCTGTGAGATTGTGCCGCTGGTAGAAGTCGCGAAACGGCAGGAGAGCAGCAGGGACCCGCGCCGCCGGGGCTGTCGCCTGGGAGTCTGAAGGTGTCCCCTCACTGGTATGGAAGTTTGTATGGCACATATATGGAGCTAGTTACCACTAACATAGCTCGATTGGTCCTGTCTCTGTTCAGTCTGTGTAGCTTGGTAGGGTCAAGAGAAACACAGTGGACAAGCCGAAAAAAAAAGAGTATATATGATGTGCTAGTGCACTGGCACATCATATATATTCTCACGCTTGGGGATGTTGAGCGTTGCTCCCAGGCCAGCTCGTGTATGTATCCCAACAGTGGTTGCGAGTTTTCTGAGGGAGTGTTCTTTCCGTTCAGTACGTATATTCTCTCGGGTCTCTTCTGTAGATAGCGAGTGGCGGTGACTGTTCAGTCGCAGTGAACATATGTACAACTCCGTAAGGGTGCAAGCTCGCATGGCCTGTTTTTCTTTGCCTGTTTTGCCAATCGATTGCCGCAGGAAGACGAGATCGTTCAGCGGGCTGTAGCTCTTTCTTTGGAGGAATACTTGGCGGCACGACAGAACAGTTTGCAAGATGGGGCAAGGAGTAGTACAAGCTCTCTCGTTAGTGAAGACCATCCTGCACGGTTTGATTCAGTTGCTCATCATACCTCCGGTCCCCCCGCCTCGACGACTTGTAATGTGGAGCATTCAGTAAACACCGTAACAGCACAAGATAATGCTAGCTGGCGTGATGACGGCAAAAGAGAGAGCTGCTGCGCCCGTAATGAAGCGCTAACTGACCGAGTACAAGGCTATCAACGATCGGGGACGACGGATTCTCGAAACGGCGAGGGTGGAGTAGAAGCTGATGTGACGCGCTCTCTGGACCACTATAGAGAACATATGTCACACAGGCGGCCTGCTAGAAATGGAAGTGGAAGTCTTGCATTTTCCTGTGGTTCTCCTTCAACTTCGCCTTCGGTGAATGCAAGCCGAAGTAAGGGGAGTAACATAGATTCTAAGAACAGTGGGGGTCGCACTCCGAGTGAACCATCTGATTCTCACATAACTAGCCAAAGGAGTCCGTCAACAAGCAGCAGTAGTAAGCTAATCGGATTGAAGGAATCAAGTCAGGAGAACATCTTACGGTCAAATAGTCGGAAGGAAACGGCCTACGCTGCCGCTTCTCCAACCTCACCGTCTTCGGCATCCTCTCCGCTTGAAGGTGGATCTGCTATTAGTTCGCCAATGTCTCAGAACACCCAGGCACGAGGAGGACAGGCAACACGTGACCGTCAGAGATCTTTAGGTCGTGCGTCTTTTTCTATACCATCTTTCGGCCTCTCTTTTGCTAAACGAAGAACGGGTGACCAGGAAGATCAAGGAGGGAAATGATTGACAAGGGAATCTCCGTGGAGATGATAATACCGCAGTTCTCAAACTTCTCTCCCTGTCAGTACTCATCACGCGGACAAGCTGTCACGTTTTCGTTGGTAACTTCAGTCTTGAATTTATACCGGGCGGCTCTACTGCACAATGTGAGGCCCCCTTCCCTCTGAGTCATGTACTTCCCTTCCCCTATTCCATGGTATCGCGCCGCAAATGAACTTCCTGGAAAAAAGATTGTCGTGAGCTCGGCCCAGCGGCCATGCCATCGTGAGAAAGCCTTCGTAGCGAAAGATTTTCTCGGAGGATGTTGGTACTGCAAGTCGCACTTCGGTGGCGAGAGGGGATCACCGCTGTCTAGAGGACGCGTGTCCGCTTGCGTCAGCACGAGGGAATCCTGCCGGCAACCAGTTTCCAATGCTGCCTTCAGTGGTAAACGAACATCACGGAGGCCGTACTGTACTGGGCATGTGTCGGATTCGTATCAACGGGCTATAGCTGCTGAAAAGGCAGGTCTTCGTCGAAGGGCGTGTGCAGTGCTTTGACTGAAGCGCAATCTGGTAGCGGCCCTCGCTCACTACGTCGGTATCGGGCCTATCGAGTTGGACAGCCTCGCGCCTACTTTTTGCCGTAGAAGAAACGTGTTTGCGCTTCGTGTCGGAAGTAGAGGGTTTGCACTATTGTTTCAGCAGTTAGCACGTGGATTCGCTGAAGGCTAGGGTTCGAATGCTCAGAGGCTGATTTCACATTTTACCCCAAACAGCAATTATCGCGAGCGGCAGCTGTTGCAAGTAAACTGCCGACCAGACCTGCGACCCACGTACTCTAGGGCGGAGGCTCCTTCGGAACATCCGGCGGACAGCCAGAAGCCGTATAGTCACGAAAAAGACTAACGCTAGCTGTTTGGGGGAGGTAATCGTCTGCTGCTTGAAGGTCTCGCCCAGGCTTGTCTTCACCTCTCGCCGTCGTGACCAAAAGAAGGACACCGCCCACGTGCACAGATAGGCAAGTTTCTTACTGAACAGCAGAACCTTACGCAAATCTTGATAAGAAAGACTGTGTAGCAGTTGAACATGAACACGCCAACTAGAATACAAGGTGACAAGAGATCAGCTAGTCGTCCAGAAATGCTACGGAGGAGAGATTAATCAAGGCCACACAACTCCGGGAATTTGAGTAGTGGCTTGCGAGCTTCAGACTAGAGCAGTCTGCCTGTCCTTGTCCCATAGTGCCGGGTGTACCTCCCCAGGAACATCCTCCGTCCGCACATCACTCTCTCGGAACATCCCCGCGAACCCTCTCTCCCCAGGCGTTCAGGAATACACCACGTGGTCGACACTTATATAAACCGTGTTTGACTTCCCTGGTCCTCTCGGGTGTCACACGGCTTTCCATCTTGGTCTAAGCTGGGTCCCCTCCATTCCTTTTGCCGCGATCATGACTGGCTTTGACTTGCCGACAGCAGAGGGACACAGTCTCCGAATTTCCTGTGCCAGCAGCGTAGCCGCTGCCCCGTCGTTCAATACGCGTTCACCCCCCTTCTTGACAACGACTGGCGGGGGAGCTTGACATTTGATTCGTGCTTTGGGTCTGGTCAAACCACTCGCGGAGAAGCCCGCCTCCTTTTCGAGCAATTCATCTACAGATGCCAGTGGCTCTGGGAAGTCGTCCCATTTGTGCTCGTGGGAAGCAGACAACGAATTCAAGCCGAGAGCGGGTTCCCCTGTAAACAGCGAAGAAGGGACCGGGGGAGGATCGGGTTGGTCGAGATATCTCAAAGAAGTCAGCTCGTGATCCGACTGCAGTCTGTCTTCTTCCAGAGAGTCGCTACCACAGTTGAGCCAAGGCTCTGTCCTACCTAATCCCCGCGCCCCGTACCGCCCTCTAGTCCCGACAGTAGAACCGTCCTCCCAAGCAGGAACGTGCAGGTAATCGGGGACACCTCTTGCGCGCAGTCCACCTTTTTCTAGGGGAAAGGACGCACACGCAGCATTCCCGGCAGCACCCTTTTTTTGGTCTCTGCGAGGCACAAGGGGTGCGCCAACTTTAGTGAACCTCATCTTCGGCCACTGTATCAGAGAAGTAGCGCAGAGAGGTCGACCAAGGGTAAGACGGTCAAGATACCTGGACATACCGTGAGCGTAAGCCCCCAAATTGGCTTCAGAGCCTCGCGGTGAAAGAGCTGCCTCCGTCGGGCTCTGGTCGCCTAAGAATCCACCGGCATACAAAAGACGAGCAGAGTTGGGGAAGGCTCCAGAAATCTTAGCGTCCTCGTAGGGCTCCTCCACTGCACGGAGAAGCTGAGACCTGGAGGGGGAGCGGAGAGGAGGAAGAAGCCGCGGAGACGATAGACCAGAAGAAACTCCAAAAACAGGTGTGTCGGCCGAGGGCAGAGCATGCCCAACGGGGTACGACAGCCTACCCGGTCGCCTGAGGCACTTGCCCCCTGCCCCACTGTGTCCAGCGAGCTCCCTGGATGCCCGCTCCACCAGGCGGTCAAGATAGAGAAGTGCGGCGTTTGCATCTGCCCCTGCCCTGGTTCCCCCTTCTGGACTAAACGCTCGTCCTGCTAAGGTGACAGGGCCAAGGCCCGTCCTTCCGTAGTGGCGCTCGGGGGATGAAACTGGACTTCTCCGCAGGCGAGATTCGTCAACGGATTCGTCAATCCCTTCCAACATAGGCCTGTCGTAATGTGCTTCGGGGTGGAGTGCCGGAGACTCGTCGGAAAACGGCCGGGAGCGCGCCAGGGCGACTGGCGCACATGTGACTTCACCCGCGTTGTCCCAGCAAGCCTCCTCGACAGATGTCCGTAGTGCGGTGTCGATCTCCTTTCTGTCCGCATCGAGACGAAGTTCTAGGCGTTCCAGTTCATAGCTCTGGCGGCTCAATCCAGATAACTTGTGAATTGGTGACAGCACACCGGATACATGCGTGTCACCTTCACCTCCCACTTCCTGAATGGAAGACGAAAACGACACCCCAGTCATTTCTGTCTTCAAACATCCTTCTGTCAAACTTGTGTTACCGTGAGACTCGCTGCAGGCTGAGATGAGAAAATCTGCGTTAGCAGTTTCACAAATGTGTTCTTGTCCCCTCACTCCCTTCGCCGGAGCCAACTGATGCTTTGAGGAATGTGCACGGCCGGAGATCGCACTGCGCTCCTGCAAGACTCCCCGGGTTTCTGTCTCATCACTTCCAAACAAATTCTCGTCTCCGCCATCCTCCCCGACGCTCACGATTCTCTGCTTCATGGAGCCTTTGTTTTCTAAGGGCAGAGCACAACACTGTTCCCGCAACAGTGGCTGAGACGCAGCCCCCAGGGCCACTTGCGCGAGTGCGGTTGACGAAACAGGGGGCGACTGCCAGCTGCTAAACGGAACGGGAGGGAGCTGAGGCCGTGATGAACGTTCGACTGTCATTCTTTTAGACGCTATACACGCTGACGCAGTGTCCAACAGACAGCCACTAGGGCCGCGGCCACCGATCCTACCCTCGGGAGAAGCGCTGGAAGGATTTGCTCGACGCAGCTGTGTGTTGTTTGCCTCAGGTGAATGAAAAGTCCCTTGCTGAGTTTCCATTTCATAAACCAGGAAGAAGCGGAGGTCCCGAATCAAGCGTTCCAAATAGCACACGTAGCGACGGGAGGTACGCAGTTGTTCTTCAACCTCTGTCAACCGGGATGCCTTCATCTGAGCTTCAGCTACCGCGGCGTGCCATGCACCCTCAAGTCGTCGTACCTCACCCTCCAGCTGCTTCGAACGCTCTTCCACAGTTCTGAACTGAGTGGTCAGTACCCGGTGATCCTTCTCCAGGGCAGTGAGTGAATCCTAATTCAGACACACACGAACAGAAATATCATGAGAGAGCTTGAGTAGATCACGAACTCGTTTTGTAACTCCGCTACATATAGTCCCCGAATGGTACTATCTTTCACATGCACAAACCGGATGACACTGACAAACAATAAGCGCCGTGATCCCAAGTACAGAGGCAGTTTTTGTAAGGGAAAGAAGGCCTAGTCATTCTGCTGAAACTATCTCGCCCGGCTGCTGAACAGAAGACGCTTCCGTAAGCTGCCGCTGCCGGTCCCGGACTACCTGCCCTTTTGCGCTGTCCATGGAGCGCCGCGCCAAAAGAATGATACTTGCGGCTCCATCGCCGTGGCCCCACCGAACATTGATTTGCCTCACCTGAGTTCACATGGTTCTTTCTGAACAAAGACTGATGGGGTCCTGTAGCAAACTGCAATAGCTTAGCAGATTCACTCACTCGTAAGTTCTCGTTTTCTTTGCCAAGGCGGAAGCATTCCTGCGCGGCCTGCCGGAAATCATCCTCGCCCTGGCGGCGAAGCCTCTCAAGGTCTGCGCTCTGACAGAGTGCAGATCCCTTAAGCGCGGCAAGCTCGCCCGACAGTGTCTCCCGGTCATTCTCCAGAGAACGTATCAAGGAATCCTTCTCAACTAATTCTTGTCTCTGCTTCTCCATATCTTCCTTGAGTCTGAGAATCTGAACGAACAGACAAAATTCCTTGCAAGGCGAAGTATGAGACGTTTGAGTAACGTGATATAGGATTATTGCAAAGGTACGTGGAGCATTTAGCTAGGAGCTGTTACGGTCTATTACCACTTTACTGGAAAGCGAAAGTACGATTCCTCGAACTCCGACGGTATACTCACAGCGCGGATGTCCCGCAAGTATGCAGATTCTTTGCAAAAAGTCTGGAGAGCTCGAAGCTCCAGATGCGGAAGCACACCAGGCATCAGTGTTCACGGGGTGCAAGATCCATTGACTTTCTGAATACCTCACTTCGCGAAATTCAGCTCCTCTGGACCGGGTTCCCTGTTGGAGTTCCGCGTGCAAGTCTTTTAGAAGTTTCATTTTCTCATCCAGGAGCTCTTGGAGCTTCTCAGCACGGCGTTGAAGAGACTCTTGTTCTACCCCAGAAAGGGCGCTGTGGAGCTGGGCTGACGACGGTGCGGGTAGATGATCTCCCACCACCAACGGCGTGGACGCCGTTGGTTCGAATGGTGGCAACATGAAGCCTATGGGCAAAAGGCGGAAACGAACGCGAAAGAAGGAATCTTCTTAGTAAGAAACAGGGGAGACGAGAAGCATTTCTAGAGCAGCACAAGAATCGTAGCAAGCCCGGCGGCCAGCGATACTCAGAAGCAACTCTTGCCCCGGAAAGGCTCAGTGAAAAGCAAACACATCTACAGATAGCAACAAACCGTGTACTGCCTTGCTTTCTCTATTACTATCAGCGCTTGGCTGGCGCATGCGGGGAAGAAGAGGAAGGAACCAAAGTGCGAGGTCCCACCATCACAGGTAGAACTCTTCTAAGTGACGGAGGCGAGCTGCTTACACAGATTGTTGCTTCCCGCTTTTTCAAGAGTAGAAAATGGTTCCTTGGAGTCTTTCGCTTGCTCTGACACAGCTGAAATGTACTTGGCCTCAAAGCGTAGTCGTTCGACTTCTTTTTTCTTTTCCCGCAGCTCCTTCTTGAGGTGTCGCAGCTCCCTCTTACGGTAGGGAGTTGAGCTGCCTTCATCCGCAGACGTCGTACCCTGGCGATCCTCACGCTCTCTCCGAGAGGAAGCATCTTTCTGCGCCTTCTCTTTACTCTTAGTCACCTCTTTAGCAGCGGGGCGAGGCTTTCTGTCCTTTCCTTGAAGAAAGCCGCCTCGCTCAGGAACATGTATGTCAGTTTCACCAGGAGCACTGTATGTTGACTGCACGGCATGTTTCTCTCCTACGTTTTGCGAGCCGGACTCCTCGGGCGATTCCCTCTCTCTGGAGCCCACCGAGTGACGCTTTTGCTGCTTCCTCAACACTGAAGGTCTCCTTTCATCTCTACGGTGGGATCCTGCGCCTGTCTCCTCCTCTGTAGCATGTCCCCGGGAAGACGCGTGACGTCGATGTTGTCTCTGGGTTGGCGCCCCTGTCTCGTCTTCTCGTTTCCCGTTTTTTCGTATCTCGTCTGCTGCCGCGGGCCGGTCCTCTCTTCCGTCATCGGCAACCATGCCTCGTCGGTCCCGGCGACCCCCGTCCACAGCCTTGGATCTGAAGTGACCAGGCGTGTCTGCGGAGTAAAGCGGCGGTACCCGGGGTGTAGGGTGATGGGAATGAGAACTCGGCAGTCTGGGAGCGGGACTCTCCGGAAGTAAAGCAAGTGTTGAGGAGGACAGCCGACTCATGGAGAGGTCGGCACTAGAACGAGCACTCCCTGAATCAATATGCCAGGCACGATCATGGTGGATACCCGTGTCAGAGTCTCCCCGAGGAACCACTCTTTCTCCATTCCCTCTTCTGCCCAGGATTTGATCGTCAGATCCGATATTGTAAAATAGTTCTCCAGTGCCTACGCGAGGAGTAACGGAAGACGATGCACGGCTTCGACTTGGGAAAGAAGGAGCGTAAGGAGAGTACGCATCTGGAGGCAGGGAGATGCGAATCTCGGAGGCGGCAGCCACACTGGTCCCTCCGTTCAAGCTGAAAGGAGGAACCGCTTCCATGTGTCTTTGGAGCGGGGTTCAAGCGTGCCCTCAGAAACACAAACCGGGGCAAACGACCGACTGTTACGTGCAAATTACTGGGGGATCCTTTTCCTGAGCTGTCCGTGCCATGAGACTCTCCGCTATCTCCGTAGAAGCAAAGCTTTACGAAAAGGGAACGACACAGGGAGCCTCAAAACAGGAAACGGGTCCCCGGTTTTTCCGCCAGGCTATCTCCAGACAGAAAACACTTATGAGAGAATCTGTTTTATGCACCCGAACTGAGGCAAACAGTGGCAAGGGGCGGGGGCCAACTAATCCACCCGAACGCATCATGCGAACGCAAATCGGTACTGATATGTAAGACCATCCCTACAGTCAACTCCCGAGTATTTCTCTGTCCTCGTGCCACCCTGAAGAGCTGAGTGTGCTCCGACGGGCAGTAGAGGCTTCAGAACACTTGTCACAGAACCGTAAAGAAAGCTTATTCAGTCTCGAGAAGAAACCCCGGTGCCGTGGAGGGAGTAAACTTGACGCCCGACAAGACAAGGAAAGCGTCTGCGGCCTGGTTTGGCCTGGCGGCTGCAACAAACTCAGATTAACGCAACAAAAGGAGTCCCTGAGAAGAGTCGGAAGCGAGCAAGGTGGTATGTTGGCGCGCAGTATCGCTTCGGGAGAGCAGGCGTCGCTGCAGTGGCTGCGTCTACTCAAAGACAGTCAGGGGGACAAGGCTGCTCTTGAGAAAGTAAAGTGCCAGCTGGCGGAGAAAACGGGTCCGCGCGGAATTCAAAAAATAGAGGTATGTAGGCTTCGTCGACCACCCAGTATCGTCACCGATTGTCTGCGCGCAGCGGGTCGCGTTTTTCAGCGAGTCACAAGAGGACACGAAGCCGCGGAGCCCATCATATAGCATCGCTTGCTCGGAGGCATCGCGGCCCCGCCGCGATCAACCGTCCCCAGAAAAAAGGAAGGGATATCCTGACGTAAAACGAAGGCAATTAACCCTGATCCCGGTGCCTCCTCGGCTTGAAGAAATGAATCAAGGGGCGCTCACAAGCTGCATTCGCGTTTGACTGACTGGTTGTCGATATAGGGACGTACTCAATGAATGACTGCACATGGCGTACGAACCGCTCACAAAAAAGAGCCCGTGAGGAACGAAGTGCAAAGAGAGTCCACTATGTTTTTGTCTCGTCGGGAAGAATACCGGAAGCTTCCATGCCACGCCTCCATCGGGGCCGTGCGAAAATAGGAGCTAGTTCCCAGCTGTCTTGCTCCCTGGGACCTCCCCGGTGTCGCAGTTGCATGGCAAGCTGGGGCCCGCCAGCCCGCTTATCACAAGGTTACGACACTGGAGCGAGCTGCGCTCAGGCGTTAGCCTTGCCGTTGTGTTGCCGCACTCTAATTGACGTGCAAGAGCCGTTTTCACTCGTCTCTTTGAGACGGCTCGGGTTGTCTCGTGCACCCGAAGGGCGTGGCTGGACTGCTCGCTCGTCCACCGCTGGGCAGTCGTCGGACACTGCTTGTTAGCGTCACCAGTGTACAGCAAGTTAAATCCGGGGGGTTGCTCCGTCCGCCTCAAGGGGGCTTGGCATGACTCGAGGTTAATCCTCCGAAAAAGATCCCAAAACTTAGATAACTTAGTCTTCCCCTCAGGGCGACCGAGGCTCCCCGGGCCCGCCCCCCCCCAGATCACTCCACTGCACGTTCTCGCGTACCGACGCTTCGGCCAGCGACTGCCCGCGAAGTCGCCAGGCAGAATATCATATTTCCTCCCCCACGTAACTGGGCAACGTCCCGTGTTGCCCGGTCATCGATTCGAGAGAAGAAAGGCCGGAAAGCTCAGCCCAAGACCAGGAGATCGATACACACCAAGCGCAAAGGCCGGGAACGCGACAGCCGGAGCGGACGGATCTCCCAAGAGCCGAGAACGGCCAGATCACGCACTCAGC
>NW_027155117.1:1376-1995 GCF_002600585.1 Cystoisospora suis | reverse complement strand
GCCTGACCTCTTTTCCTTTCCACCAGCAGAGCTGGGGAGCATTGGCGGCAGGACCGCACCCCCCGTCTGATGTGTGATAGTGTCTGGACACAGTAGGACCTCTACTCCAGCGTCGAGGTCAGACTCGGGCGAGGAGGGCTCCAGCAGAGGAACTGTGACACCGTGTCAGTGAAGTATCCTGAAAGAACCGTGTGAACCAACTCCCCCTCAGTACAGCAAACGCACCCCTTTGGCCCGGCTTCACGTCGGAGGGCATACTTGAGCTCCTCCCCGATCAAGTATGACAGTCCGGAGCGCGAGCGGGCTCTCGCTTCTCTTCCGCGTGATCTGCTGACCGAGTGGCCCTGTCCTTGGCTACCGGTCTGCTGAATCAGTCTGACTTGTAGCCTTTGTCCTTGAAACCTGTGGAAAAAAGCCTTGCTGGACGAGCCGAGCCCTGGTAATTCGCCCTCAATTTCGGGTTTTCTGCTGCCGCCACGGTCGTACTGTCGCCGCGACCTTCTCTGGCGGTTCTTCGGACTCGAGCTCTCGTTCTGTTCTGAGCGCCTAGCCGTGCGTTCCGCGTTTCTGCGGTGCCAGTCCTTGCCGGATGATGCACTGGCACCCGGCTGGTACGACA
>NW_027155117.1:0-1001 GCF_002600585.1 Cystoisospora suis | reverse complement strand
GCTTCTGGGGGACTCGGCGAGCGTCCATATAAAATGCCATCTGCCCGATCCACGATGCAGCACGCGTCCCCTTGAAATGTGGCTTGCTCATGACTTTGGACAGCCAGTCTAGGTCCTCCTGGCTCTCATCCTCGTTCAGGAAGTACGTCCTGGGCGGGGACGCTTCCGCCATCATGCTGTCCGACGGTGGTAAACTCGTCTCCCGACTCGCCGAGAGGTATACGGGGGTGCGGGTATCTTGGACTTCAGTGAGAGCACTGGGTCGGTGCTAGTGTCTCCCCAATCGATTCCTTTGATGGGGTCGCCGGTCTGGGGCCGTCCAAGGCACCTCCGCTGGTGGACTGTCGAAGTTCCTCGCAGTGCCCACCAAATTCTGATGATTCTTGGCGTCCTGAGACTACGCGAAGTAGGCTCCGGCGTCTCGAAGACGTGCTATTTCGACTGGTTGTGGGGTGATCGTCTCCCGTAGTCCGTTGAGCTGACGCAGACTTCGTCCAGCTCGAACCAGTACCCTCGGCGAAGAGCCTAAGATGATGACTTAGGCTCTCCGCCGGCTAACTCGGCGTCCTGGCAGTCCCGTTCGTCGGCTACACCTACAATGAGCGTCCCTGACCCTCCAAACCTCTCTCCAACTTGCAGGCTCGTTTCCTGCGACCGGCCTCCTTCTCGCGCCTACAGGGCTCCAGGGGCCCGGGCGGCGAATCTCCGATCTTCTCGCTTAGAGGCTTACTACGAACTACGTGGGCCTATGCACCGTTGGTGGTCTCCTCGGTCTACGTGTTGTCCTTGAACGGATATATTTAGCCGTTTTGGGCTCTTTCCTGCCTCCCTGACTTCGGGGGCACTCTGGTGGCCTGTATACGGGGCTGGGCCAGCCGCGCAGGTGTAATGATTCTTGGTGCCCCGAGACTACGCGAAGTCGGCTTCGGCGTCCCGAAGGGGTGATGTCACGGCTGGGTGTGGGCTGATCGTCTCCCATAGTCCGTTGACACAGCGCAGGT
>NW_027155116.1:5566-8346 GCF_002600585.1 Cystoisospora suis | reverse complement strand
GAGAGAGAGAGAAAAGAGAAGGAATGGACGGCATCACTTCACGCCAAGTGAGCAAAGAGACCCGAGGTCAAAACGAAGAAGAAGAAGATGAGAGGTAACGGCCTACCTGTATGATAAGAGATTCGAGACACCTTCTAAAGTCATCTGCTGCAGCGACCAACTTCTCTATTTCTCTAACTCTTCTTCTTCTTGTATCTCCTTCTTCTCCTTCTTTTCTTAATCCTGTGCCTTCTCCGTCAAAATTGTCTCTTATTCTTCTATTCTTCACATCCTCTAAGAGATCTCCTGCCAAAGATAGAACCGCTTCGAAATCTTCTTTTTCTTTCTCCTTCTTCTTCTTCTCTCCCGTCCCTTCATCTCTCGTAGCCTCTCTCTCTTCATCTTCTCTCACCTCCTCATCCCGCTTCTTCTCCCGCCGAGAGGAAGAAGAAGAAGAGAGGGGGTGTCTTCTCCCAAGAGAGACAGCATAAGCAGAGATGGAGAGAGACGAATCCTCTAAGACACTTGCAGGATCAAACCCGAGAAGGAAGAAAGTGCGATTCTCGAAGAAAGAAAGAGAAGAAGAAGAAGAAGAAGGACAGGGATGCTGATGGAAATGGAGATTCTCAGAGACACGGTTTTCCTGGGGACGGACTCTCTTCATCTTTCTTTCTTTCTTCGGGGCGTTAACTCTCTTTCCTTTCTCTCTTTAGGAAAAGAAGAAAAAGAAGAGAGACCTCTTAAACAGCCTCCGGAGCGGAGACCAGACGATCTCTTGTTGAAACTGGCCTGGAAGAAAGAGTGAGAAAGAAAGAAAGAGGCTAAAGAAATAAAGAGAGACAGGGGGGAGAGGAAGGACAAAGGAGAGAGCCGTCGATGCTCTCGTTGACCGAGATTCGACTCGGTTTGAAAGTGCATGCAGTCATAAGATCAAGAGAGATAGAGACGCACACCTTCTTTCTTTCTTTCTCCTTTCTTCTTCATACGAAAATCTATCCAATCCTACCTCCTAACTAGAGTAAAGCCACGCAACCCTAGGTATCTTCTCCTATCGGAAACTCACATAAAGAAGAAAAAGAATTCCATTCCTTCTTCTTCTTCTTCTCCAGGGAGAGTATGCGATGATGAGAATTTAAGTGAAGAAAGATAGACAACGCGTGTGTCTTCTTTCATCTTAAGAGAATAAGGGTGTCTTCCTTTCTTTTCCCCCGCTCTTCTCCTGCTGTGACCCGACATTTCTTCTTCTCCTTCGTGTCTCCTTTCTCTCTCTTTCATTCTTTCTCTCTTTCTGTCTTACACGGAAAAGCAATGAAGGCCATTCATAGAAAGAACTAGTGTCTAACAGAAAGGAGGAGAAGAAGAAGAAGGAAATTCTCTACCCTTGTTAAGTAGAAAGAAACATACCTACCTCTCTATCTATCTTTATTCAGTCTATCTCTAGATACTTCTATACATACGTCATCATTGGTGGAGATCGATCCATCGATAGGGACAGAGAGATAACTATAGCTATATCTATACATACACATCGTTTCTCTATCTCTTTCCCTCTATATATCTACAGAGCTGGTAGGGACCTCTATAAGGGCGAGAGGTATACATTGTCTGCTGTATAGAAGAAGTCGATTAATTCTCTCTTACACTTCTGAGAGAGAGAAAGATAGAGGCGAGAATGCCGAAGTAGAGAAGGGAGAGAGACATGGGGAAGGCAAAACAAATAGTAATCCAAAGAAGCGCAAGAAAAGAAAGACAGAAAAAGACAGATAGGATGACGAATCTCCCTGACTTGTGTCTCTTCACCTTCTTGCCCTTGATCGGGGGGACTATCAGCGGAAGAAGAAGGAAAAAAGCCGTACTCCCTGCAGACCAGACAAAAGAATTGCACAAAAAGGTCCACCTCGAGGAGAACCGAGCAAAAGAAGGAAAGAAAGAAACTTGAGGAGATTCTTATCATTCTTCAAAAGATCTCTCCCCTGAACTTCTTCCTTACATCTCGAAAGAGAATGCATGCATGCGCATTGCATGCGCTTTGCATGCATGCAAACAAGGGGCATGCAGCCCAGAGGGAGGCCTCCCATAGGAAAATCGAGATACTCGCACTTCCTCTTGGATCCTCACTTGCCCCTCGTAGAAAGTTAGATCGTTTGCATGCAGGAGAAAAGAAAAGAAAAGACCGAAGGAGGGGAACACCTAAGATCTTCTTCTTTATCTTCTTGGTCTTCGCTTTCCCCGCTCCTTTTCTCTCCTCTCTTGTCTTTTCCTCCTCCTCCTTGTCGTTTGGATTTTCTCGAAGGAAGAAGAAAACAAAAGAGCAAAGAAAGAAGGAAAGCAGCCCCAGTAGAGAGACGTGCATCGTTGGTCTTCTTTTTCGCGAAGAGAAGAAAATCCTGAGAGACATAAGGAAGCCCTTCGTTCTCTTTTCTTCCCCTCTTCATCTCGTGCCTGTTTCTTTTCTTTCTCTTGTCAAGTGTTTCTTCTGTGCTTATCTGGCAAAGTAAAAAGGATCTCTAGTTCTCCTTTCTTTCTCTCTTTCAGGATTCTTCACGTCTCTCCCTTTTCTCCGAGTCTCCCCTCCCTCTTCGAAGCGTTGTCGTTTCTCTTCTTTTTCATCTTCACCTACAGAAAGATCCTCTCTGTATTCCTTCTTCCTCTTCTCTTTGTTTCTTCTTCTCATTCTCCGCATCGTCTCCTTCATTCATTCCACCGTCGTCCTTCTTCCCTTTCCTTCTTCTTTCCTCTCCGCCTAGCAGCTTGTCTCCCCGTCCACTCGGTCCTTCTTCTTCTTGCCTTTTCTTCATCTT
>NW_027155116.1:0-5353 GCF_002600585.1 Cystoisospora suis | reverse complement strand
GACTGATCAAAGATAGATAGATAGATAAATTACAGATTAAAGATAGAGAGACTAAAGATAGATAGAAAGATAGATAGACAGAGGGTTTGAGAGATGTATGAACATCATCTATCCATGCATACATTTACATATACATGCATGTATGTATATGTATATATTTATTTGTCTATATCTGCCTATATATGTGTGTGTATACATCTATCTATGTGTACCCCTCGTCATACGTGTATGTAAGATACACGCATACATGTAGATCTGTAGTCAAGCGTATGCGGCGTGCAGCTAGATAGATCAAAGACAGATAGATTTAGAGGTTCGTTTGCATAAGCATGTAAGGGAGAGAAATAGAGAAGTCGACAGATCGATACTCCTTCTCTATCTTTAGAGATGCTTAGAGGGCTCTCTCTCCCTTTCTCTTCTTCTCTCTAAGCATGAACAATTCAGCGTCTCTACTCCTGTCTCCACAGGAAGCTCATCTTTCATATCTTTATCTATACACATACATATATATATATATATCTACACATATATGTATATATATGTAAATCTCTATCCTGTATAGATGCGAACGTTTGTGTTAACCTTTCTTTTCCTATTCTTTCGGTAGTTTTGTCTGAGGTATGAAGTGAGAGGAGGCAAAGCTTATCCAAGGATTTTCTTCATTCACAGCTCTTCTCAAGAGTCTTGCAAGAAGAAGAGAAGAAAGAAAAAGGCATCGAGAGATAAATAGATCGATACGACAAGATACCTATATCTATATATGTGTATAGATAGATCTCTATCTACATGTTCGTCTTCATTCATGCTTCTTCCTCTATCTCTACCTCTGTCTTTCTATCTTTGTATGTCTCTTTCTCCATCTTTGCCTATCTTCATCTACTACCTATCTTTAGTCTATCGACAATCTTGAATCTATCTATCTATCTGTCTTTACTCTCTCTATCTATCTCTATCTATCTGTTTAAGTCTATCTATGTGTCTATATCTATCTATCGTCAATCTTCAATCTCTCCCCTATTTCTCTCTATCTGTCTAAATCTACCTATGTATCGATACTCTCTCCCCTAGCTGTCTGGAATCTCTCTGTCGGTCTAAATCTATCTCTGTCTCGTTAATCTTTCTGTCTCTGTCTCTGTGTGTAGGGGGTGGAAAGAAGGGGGGGGGTGCGGGAGGCGAGGGCTTTGACGTCTCGAAGACGGGAGATGCTCGAGTCGGGCTTGTAGGCTTTCCTTCTGTAGGAAAATCGACTCTTCTTAACAAGCTTACAGGTATACTTCAACAAGTCCAGACAGATAGATCAAGAAAGCAGTTAACTTTTCCTTCTCTTCCTCTATGATCTTGCATCTAGCAGAGAAACACATCTCTCTCTCTCTCTTTATCGACATGCCTGTGTATAGAGAGACCTACCCCTATAATATACCGCCTCTCATTTCTCTCTCACGCCCGGTATCTATACACATGAATCGAAAGACATAGAGATAGAGACACATATGTACATACACTTTTACGTATATGTCTGGATGAAGGTATAGATGTTTGCATGTAGGGAGTTGGATAGGTGAAGACACATGTAGAGGAAAATACTTATTGCCTACTGTATTGATAGATAGATAGATTAGAGATACATAACAAGATGACAAGCCCTTTGTCTTGTGTAAGTGTGGGGTGTATGTCTGTCTGTATGTCTATTTTGATGTGTATGAAGTATGCTTGCGATCTAATCGAGCGAATGCATGGGTAGGTCTCGTTGCTTCTTCTACTTCTTTTACGACTTTTGTGTGTTGTCACTCCCATTCATACTCGCGCTATTCAAACCTAGACTTCGTCGTATCTTCTCATTTCTCTCTCTCCCCATGTCTATACAGATCTTTATACATATCGTATCTGTCTCTCTGTCTCTTTCTTTCGTCCATCTTCTTCTTCTCTCTCTCTTCTGTTCAAATCACCCCAGCATAAAAGGCATGCCTCTCTTCTTAACTCTAGACCTATATGTATATATACAGAGAGAGAGAGAGACGTATATACGTGCATACTGAAGTCTGTGTCTAGAGGGTGTACATCTATCTGCGTGTATGTGTCTTTTTATGCATGTGTATGATGCCTGTCTGTCTGTGTATGTGTATGGGGGGGTGTGTAGGTACATTCAGTGAAGTCGCTGCCTATGAGTTCACTACCCTAACCTGCGTGCCTGGGGTCTTCAAATACAAGGGAGCGAAGGTCCAACTTCTCGATCTCCCTGGAATTATCGAAGGTAACGATCTTCGCCATTACCGTCTTCCTTCTCGATTCTCTTTCTTCTTCTTCTCTCTGTCTCTCTGTCTGTCTCTTCTTCCCTCTCTTTCTTTCTTTTTATCTCTCTTTTTCTCTCGCTGTCTTGCAGCACTCCTCTCTAGTCTCACATGAAACGAGGTATATCATACACATCTGTACATACACACGGATGATCCATGTGTGTGGTATATCATATATAGATAGATGTAAATGATCTATGTCTCCGCTCAGATATATCGACGTACTTTCATATGTATAGAGGTCATTTCTCGTCTTCTTTTTTGAACTGGATCCTCGGTATCATTGAGAGTAAGAAAGACAAACTAAGTCTAGGTGCTTCTTCTTCCTCTTTCTTTCCCCCCCGTTTGTCGCTGTCTCGGTTCTCATTCATTCTCTCTCTCTCGATTCTTTGTTCTCTTCTTTCTTCTTCTTCTTCATTTTGAGATATTCAATCGATCTCTCTAGATCTCTTTGCATCTCCTACTACAACTACTACTCACTTCACTCTGTCCCTATCCTTTAGCTTCTCTCGACTTCTCGCCTTTCTCTCTCTTCGCTTCTTTTCTTTCTCCCTCTCTCTCTCTTTTCTTCTCTCTTTCTTGCTCTCTCTGTTCCTTAATCAGTCAGTCCATTTTCTACGCATTCCTGCAGTTTAGACATGCCGGGACTTGAACCCGCACTCTAGGAAAGGAACTTCCCGTCAAGTCGAGAGATTCAAGATTCAACACTCTCTTCTGTCGAAGAAGCAGAGACAACTAGCCGGGGACAGAGACACAGAGATCCATTCATCCCTCTATACATACATACATGCTCTTCATGTCTCTCCGTATTGGAGATGCCTGTCTATATATATATGTATACTTGCATAGATGTATCTAGATGTATGTATATGTATGTGTGTATATTTATATGCAGACTTGTGCCGCTTGGTCCAGGTGCTTGCCTTTCCATCTACTTCTGTCGCGTTTTCTTTTTTTTTCCCTAAATCCTTTCTTTTCTTTTCTTTCTCGCTTTCCTCTCTTCTTTCTATGTTCTGGGTTTCCTTCTTTTCCTAGATGTGAACACGATTCTTTCTTCTTCTTCTCTCTCTCTCTCCTTTCAACCCCTCTTTCTTTTTTTTCTGTAGGAGCGAAGGACGGGAAAGGTCGAGGAAAGCAAGTGATTGGGGTGGCACGGACGTGCTCTTTAATTCTCATCGTTTTAGACGTCATGAAGCCTATCACGCATAAACAGATCATCGAGAGAGAATTAGAGGGCTTTGGGATACGCTTGAATAAACAACCCCCCAATATCACCTTAAAAAAAAAAGATAAAGGTGTGTATATACACGCCACTGCATGCAGACACGGAGAGGGGGGCATGCAGAACAAACAAGTTAAAGACACTCATCTCTCTAGATATGAATAGATAGATAGATCAAAGATAGATCAAAGATAGATAGGTAGATAGTGGAGTAGGTATGTATGGAGACGATATCTACAAGGAAAGAGAAGAGTAGAAGAAAAAGAAAGACAGAAGAGAGAGAAAGTGTTTGATATGTAGCTGCATGCATGCGTGTACTTTGTCTATCTCTATTGTTCGAGTTAGATGCATAGATCGATATGGATGAGAGGGGGTGTACGAGGTGACTCCAGTATAGATAGAAGGTTCTGGATAGCTTCTCTTCTTCTCCTTTATTCGCCTCTTCTTGTCTCCCGAAGAAAGGAACAAGAGCTTTTCATAGCGATTTATCTTCTTTCTCTCATCTTCTTTCTCTTTCTTGAGAAAGTGTGTGCATGCATGCACAGAGGGAGACAGACAGTGAAGGAATTTGAAGACGTTCCATCATCATAATTGTATATCCATGTCTTTCTTCGGGTGTATATACACCGTATCACTGTGTGTATGATCTCTAATAGAGAAACAAAGTAGAGGAAGGAAAGATGTTTTGACTATGTCGAGTAGCAACACCTCTTTCCTCTCTCATTCTTTTTCTTTTCTTATGCTGTATTTCATTCCTTCTCTTGAATAGACATCTTTCAGTTCGTCACTCTTTCTTTTCAGTCACCTTTTCACACTTTTCTTCCTTCTCTCTCTCCATCACACAAGTCTATTTCCTCATGTCCCCCATGCAAAGGAATGTTTGCAACTGCTTATATCTGCGTATATATATCTATATCTATCTTTCTAAGGAGAGGCTCCTATGTAAGATTACATATATATGTAAATATATATATACATTTATACATGCATGCATGATAGGGATGTGTGAGTCTGAAGTAAGAGAGAGAAGTGAGAAAGATATCTCTCTTTATATGGTATAGATCTCTTTGTATGCATGAGGGTTTGGATTTATTCTCTCATCCTAGAGAAAGAAAGAGAAGAAGAGAATGAGTGAATCGACCTATTGTCATACATGTCCTTTCTTTCTTTTTCCGTCTCTTCGTTCTCCCTCGGATTTTCCTTCTCTTTCGTTCGTCTTTTCTTTCTTTCTTCAACCTTCTCTTTTTTTCTCTCTCGCTCATTCTTCATCTGTCTATGTCCTTCTCTCTGTCTTTCTCTCTCTCTGTCTCTACCTCTCTCTCTCTTCTTCTCTCCCTGCTTTTCTTTCTCTTTCTTTCTCGTTGTGTAGGTGGTATAAGTATAACTCATACAGTTCCCTTGAACAACATCGACGAGGAGACAATTAAATCGATTTGTCACGAGTATCGAATCTCCAACGCCCAAATCTCGATTCGATGCGACGCAACGGCAGACGATATCATCGACGTCATTGAAGGCAATCGACTTTACATCCCCTGCCTGTACGTCATGAATAAGATCGATCAAATTACCATTGAAGAATTAGATCTTATAAGCCGAGTCCCTCATTATATTCCTATCTCCGCTCATCACGAGGTAAGATTCCTCTTTCTTCTCTCTTTCTCTCTTGTCTCTCCTGGATTAGACCTTTCGACCGGGGTGTCTTTCTTCTTCTTCTTCGTGCAAATCTCGGGTCTTTTCATCCGCCAGATGGTCTCTTTGGAAGGAATATTTTGTGACGTTCTCATGGCCTTTATGTGCGTGTTAAGAGGGAGTGGAGAGGAGTCGTACGGAGAGGCAA
>NW_027155115.1:697-3887 GCF_002600585.1 Cystoisospora suis | reverse complement strand
GAAGTACGCTTCTTAATTGTGACGCGTTGTTACTCTCCCCTACGTGTTGAGCTGAGTTTCCCCGCCAGTTAGGGGCCCTCATCGCCCTTCGGCTCTAGTGAAGGTGCTTGTTCTTGGCTCGTGTCTGCTTTCTGCTTGTCCTGATCACCGGCGTGTATGAATTTCCTACGCTCTAGGGGACTGCTTTTCTTTCTGCCTGACTTCCTATTTGGCCACACCATCTGTTCTAGGTCTGATGTACTAACTGGAGGTGGTAGAGCTCTTTCGGTGTATATATCCTTGGTTAGCTGCGCTATGTCTTTCGCTGTCAATTCGGCACCGCTGCTATCGTCGATACGGGAGGTGTGTTTGTTTGCGTTACTGGTATTGCTACTCGCGGTGGGTCAGGCGCATCCGTGGGACACCGAAAATGCACTTCATCTGCTCTAACGTCTTAACGTGGCCTAGCGTGGCGCGGGAACTTTTAATCCTAGTATAACATCACACCCCATATCCACCACGTACAGATTCTATATAGTAAGGTACGACACAACACGAATTTTGACCTCCTTCACGACCTCCTGGGCCTTTCACGAAAATTCTCCCGTTATTTACTTGAAAGACACATTCGCTTTCAATGGTGTGATTTCTTGCTGCAACGTACCGACAACCTGAGCATTGCTGAGGGAGCCTGTAGCTCCTGTGTTGAGAAACTTCATAACGTGCGTTGGCTCCACCTGAGCTGGAATCAGCCGCAGCACCATCGTTTCGCCTTCCGTTTGCGCCGTCGCCCCTGTCGTGCATGACAGTATTCCTCTTCGCCGCTCCTCCGCCCGTTGAGACGCCTGCCGTCCGGTCGCTCGCGGGCGCTCCGGGGTCCGGCCTGCAGCCTGCATCCTTTCATCCTGACGTGTCCGACTCCGCGTCGCCGCCGGTGAAGGACTCCTCTCCACTGGACTTCTCGCCGTTGTTAGCTGACGCCGCTCCGACCGCCTCAAGCCAGTCCCTAGTGTATCGCTCCCGTGAACCGCAGCTGCGTGCACCTGCAATTCTATGCTTTCTCCAGCTCCGCCGCTTGCCTCCGATACCACGGGTCGCGGAGTTTGATCTGGAGACGTCTCCCAATTCGCCTTGCCGTGCCGGCACAGGTGAAAGTCCTATCACTCGGGTATGCTGCTCTCTGGGCACCCCTTGAACCGACTCCGCGCCTCCGTGCTTAGAAGCCACCGCGGTCCGGCAGCGGTCTGTTCTGCTTCCAGGTGGGCTGTATCCGTCGCCTGTTGCAGATTCTCTCCTGTTCGCTCCAACTGGGCCGCCTCTCGCGGGTCGAGACCCGTCTCCGTGCTGTCAACACCAAGGTTCTCAGTCCTATGCGGTACTCCCCTGAGGCGTTCACCCCTCTACTGTCCACACCGACCACTCTACCTGCTAATGACGCCATGCACTCCTGGTCGGTAGTCACTTCAGCCACTGCACCCTCACACAGTGTCGTGTCGGTTGTCCCTCTCGCCTGGTCCATACCGCACCAGCACTCACACCACGTCAGGACGCGATACTGGGCCTACATGGGCCCGTTACGGCTTGATACAATATGCTTCATAAGTAGTTCTTGCCGAGCCATGTCCGTGACTCGCCCCTTTACTCGGTAGAAACCCTCTAACAAGGCGCCCGTGGTCCCGCGGCAGTGTGCGTACATTCTACGTTTTTCAGCCAGAGGGTCGCTCACTACCGAGGTAGAGAGAGCCTTCTCCATATTCCGCTCTCGCCGCCAACGCATAAAACCGTGGTTCCAGCCAGTGAGTTAACAGTTGGAGGCGGATACGGCTCGGAGCTTACTGCCCGCGTAGAGGAGCCAAGCTGGGCCTCCGTAAATTAGGCAGAAGTCTTTCCGCGGCCTGTGCCGCAACTGAACGACGTCGCAAGGAAGGTCACTTGCCACGCATCCTTTTCTGGTAGTTTTTTCTATTAGGAAAATTCCGTGTCCGTCCACTGTTTTTTTCTATCTCCTAAGGTGACAAGGCAGCTGTGCAAGGACAGCGTGCTTCAACAGCGGGAGCCTAGTGCTAAGGCTACTGACTGTAAAGCAGGTGGTTCCGGGATTGGTTCCCAGCGGGGTTAAGCGGCGTAGCCGTCTACTGAGGATCAGAGGGTCCCGCGTCCGGTTCGGGGGGATGACGGATGGCACTCGGATAACCAGCGGCCCGGCGCTTGTTTGGTCGCCACCTTCACGCCCAGGCACGCAGGGGGGGGGATGGTCGGGGATAACTCAGTGACTGTTACTGTTGAGTCCAACTCGCTTCAGATACTCGCGGTCTTCGGTCAAACAGGTCTGTAATTGTCTCGACAATTACAGACCTGTTTGACCGGGGTGAGGAAGCGGGAAAGGTTGCACACTTTGAGCAGAAGTACGGTGCAGGGGAAACGCTTGGCACAGGACAGGGACTCGTGTGAGACAGCCTGTCGCCGGGGCAACATAGGGCTGAACGCCACACGAGGGTAGGGCCAGCTTTGCTGATGTACACGGTCCCACGTGGTACTCGAGCGATGCTCATACAAACACACTACCTGTGGCAGCCTAACCGGTTTCGGCTCAGTAGGGCCGGACTGTGCACCGCGGCAAAATAGGAACTGCCTGAAACACTCAGGCCCCCCTCCACTAGCAATCCTTCCACCCTTGAAAAGTAGAGCGGGACTTCAACTCAAAAAGAAGAATTTCTGCCGGGAGGAGGGAAGGAAAGGGAGAAGACTTGCCTCCTGTTCGCGCCGCTTTGGCGTCTCGATTCCTATGTTTCAGCTGAGAGCGTTTTGATCTAGCGTCACTTTGCGGGAGGCCTGGACATCGGTAGGCAATAATTTTCTTTCGTTCTTGCTTCTTGGGTTGCTTTGCTAAGCACTCAATTATGCTTCTGCCCCGTGTCGTTTCCGTGTTCCCCTTTTCGAAGCGCGGGGCTCTGGTGGCCCAGGGGTAGGTGTACGACGGCGGACGGGACATGCGGAGAGTGGCCACATCTGCAACAGCCGTCAAAAAGGAAACCGAGCCACGCAGACACCGCTAGTCTATCTGTGGCACTCCCCGGAGATTCTGAAATTGTCACAAATATGGTAGGTGATGTAAGAGGCGTATATATAGTGTATAGAGATCAGAGACCTATATAAAAATGTATATATATAAGTGGCGACCTATACCTACATATACAAAATCCCTCCAACT
>NW_027155115.1:0-329 GCF_002600585.1 Cystoisospora suis | reverse complement strand
ACAGTACATCCCAAGTACTGTCAATTCAGTTCAATAACAGATGGCACATCCCAAAGCGCCAAAAGCTTCACCAGATGCCACTAAGGGCTACTCTAAAAGCCGAGATCCCTGACAAATCCCAAACATCGACTGAAGTAATTCACTGCAACATAGCTCAAAGAGCTTAAAAATGATGGCAGTTGGAAAAGAACAACTGGAAATCCAACACCGGAAAAAAAAGAGGGTCCAACATAGAAAAGGAACGGTGACATCCAAAAAATATACCTTTGACTTCTTCACCTGTCCCCTCTAACTTCAGGAATGATTGTTCTGATCTCTTTTCTTCTTCT
>NW_027155114.1:0-223 GCF_002600585.1 Cystoisospora suis | reverse complement strand
AACTCAGTAACAGATGGCACATCCCAAAGCGCCAAGAGCTTCACCAGATGCCACTAAGGGCTACACCTAAAAGCCGAGATCCCTGGACACCCCAAACATCGACTGACGTAATTCACTGCAACAGAGCTCAAAGAGCTTAAAAATGAAGGCAGTCGAAAAGGAACAAGTGGAAATCCAACACCGGAAAAAAAGAGGGTCCAACATAGAAAAGGAACGGTGACAT
>NW_027155113.1:10870-11785 GCF_002600585.1 Cystoisospora suis | reverse complement strand
TGGCTCTATGTGTAGGCATGTGCACGTGGGTGGAGGTGTATATGTATATATGTATATATATATATATATATATATATATATATGTATATGAATGTATGAGGAATCATCTAAAACAGTTCCGATTTCTCCGCATTAGCATAAAAGCAAACACTTTCTCTGATCCGACACACTCAAATCGACATGCATACCTATATATACCATAATATAATAGATGTATAAGTACATCCATCATATTTATTTACGCGGACACGTGCATATATATATGTATTATTCCTCTTCCCCATCTTTTCCAAGTCTTTGAGCCGTCTTTCGCTAGGACTCCGACTCCTCTCGCCTTTCATCTTTTCTTGTTTTTTCTTCCTCACTATTGCCCATCATCCATTTGTCTTTTCTTTCCTACATTCGTTCGCCTTAGTGTGTATACACCTCGATGCCATACGTGTTTTTTCTTCTAGGGAGGAGGAGAACGTGAGATTTCACCTCTGAGAGCCGCCTTATGTGGAGGAGCGGCGGGAGTAGTGAGTCAGACGGCTACGTATCCTATTGATACGATACGAAAACTCATGCAGTCCAGCTCTTTTCTCTATCATTTTAAGGTAATGTTTTCTAAGACACGATCGTGATCTACTTCCACTACTTACTCTTTTATCCGCATACCCACGTCCCACTTACATATATTTATATTCATTCGTACATGTATGTGACTTCATGTGGATGTAGGCAGAAGCGTTAAGTCGTTACGTGTTTGAGGAGGAACTTTCGGAAGGTAAAAAAGTGTATGGAGGTGTACCTGCGGTGGTGCTTTGTTTTGTTCTTCCGTTTTTCTGCTTCTAGCTTGATTTCTATCTATCTATCTATCTTTCTTTAATCTATCTATCTATCTTTCTTTAATCTATCTTTAATCTATCTTTAATC
>NW_027155113.1:1599-10808 GCF_002600585.1 Cystoisospora suis | reverse complement strand
ATCTTTAATCTGTCTATCTACCTATCTATCTATCTTTAATCTATCTATCTATGTAACGTCAGCTTCTTAGTCTTCATTGAGCAAACGAGAGAAAGGAGAGGTCTCGGTGATCAAATGGTCTCTCGACTCGGATGAAGCGGAAGACAGTCTATTATGCTGTACGTAGAGATGAAAGAGGGAATGGAAGAACGACAGATGCCTTATTGTTTCTTTCGTTCTTTCATGTCGTTTCTTGCTGGTCTTTTTGTCTGTTCAGGAAGCAGGCCATATAGGTTCATCATCTCCTCCATCTGTTTACGAAGCATTTCGTTTTCTATATAAACAGACAGGATTGAGAGGCTTATACAACGGTGTCTCTCTTAATTGGTGTAAGGGTTTCCTAGCGGCTGGATTAGCTTTCTCTTTAAACGAATCAGGACGCCAGTACTTCTCTCCTTCCTTCTGTCCACCCCACTTCTCTCCACGTCATTAGACAATTAAGGAGGATGAGAGTTAGCGGAAGAGAGAGAGGTGGAGAAAGAAAAGAGAGAGAGGTAGAAAGGAAGATGAAGAAGGGGGATGAGAGAAAGACGAAGCATAGGAGACGTGTCTGTCTACGGCGTGGCTGAACCTCTTAAGAGATAAACAAAGAAGAGAGAGGCACTCTTTCTTCTTTCTGAATACTTGGATCTTGAGCTAAGGAGGAGGGTCGAATTTCAATCGATACATAGAGAGTATTTCTATGAAGAGAGGGAAGAGGAGAGAGAGAGTGTTGCTTGTTTGGTCGGGGAGGTTCTTCTTCTATGTCAGCATGGTCATTTACCATCTATGAGACTTATCTTGTGTGCCGGTACATCTGTGTCAATGCACTGCATCAAAGGGTCTTGTTCTTCTTCTTTTCTTTTCCATGTTTTCGTCCTTCCTTTTCTGTTAACGCAAGGTCATTTTTCCTTTCCAAGTTTCTTTTCGCGAGGTAGAGAGAGGGAGAAGCAGCAGAAGGTTTCTCATGGTCCTAGATTTCATAAGTCTTCGCCTCCCACCTCTTTCTTCTTCATCTCGGCTCTCGTGAATATTTGGTCTCTTTCCGGATAGAAAGAGAAGTACCAAGAAGGTGTTTTTCTCTGTATGCCTTGATGATCGGGAATGAGCCTGGGGAATTGCACGTACAATGTTCTCTTTGTATCGCACCCGAGAAAACCCCTGCGATGTCTTCTTGTCTTCGTTTCTTCCTGTCTTACCTCATTTCTTGCTTCTTTGTTTCTTTCATCATCGTCAAGCCGATCAATTCACGGATTTCGTGTACAAGGGTTTAGGTCTACATCATCTGTTGGTGTATGAAGCTTCTCTCTGCTTGGTATGAAAGAGAGGAGAGAGCGAGAGAGAAGAGAAAGAGAAAGAAAGGTCGAAAAGAAGAAAACGATTAAGAAAGAAAGATAGGACAGGATGAAAGACTGCGAGAGAACGAAACAAGCGAAAGTTTCTAAGCGGATAGGTTGTCTCATCTTCGCGTGTTTCATGCCCCTATTTCAGTATTCATTATGCGAATAAACGCCAATCCGTTACTGTAACCCTTGATGTCTCACTCCTCCCAAGTCAGTCTTTCTTTCCCCGTTCTTCTGTTTCTTAGTTCTATAGTCTCATCATATAGATATCCATGTGTCGTGGTGTTGTTCTCTTTTTCTTCTGGACGTCTTGTCAAGGTGTGTAAACTAGCAGGTAGGTACGTAATTCTTTCCTTTTCTTTTTCTTTCTGAAGACACGGAGTCACAAACTGTAGAAAGCGTATGTATAACGTTAAGTTTCCGCCTCTGTCTATGTTTCTTTGTATCTTTCTCTTTCTCTGTCTATGCCTCTCTGTCTTTGAAGTCCTTTCTCTCTTGTCTGTTGAGGAAGGTAGACAGAGAGAGCGTCTGAGAGAGACGGAAGAGATGAAAGAAGAGAAGGTTGACACATCAAAAACGGGTATTGTGAGGGAGTGAGAGAGAAGCAAGAAAAGAGAATAAGAAATATCTAGAGAGGATAGCGACGATGACGTGGATTCCGTTAGGTGTGTCTGTGCTTCTTGACAACTGACGCTGAGAGGGAAAAAGGTAGCCCAGGGATTACGACTTCATATGATGCAAAGGAGCAAAACAGGAGACTGACTGCCGTGATGGCCCTCGTAGAGTTCCATTCGTACTTATGTAAACACTGTCTGCACGATGATAATTAAAGAGACAAGCAAGCGATCTAGACCTCTACTCGAGGTGTGACGGTTTTTCAAATCGCTTGTCTCCCCGCCAACCTAACCGACTTTCTCCGAAACTCTAACCATCTATCTAGATAAACGACCGACAGATACTTATCTCTCCTTCGTCATATGAAAGAGATGTAATACAGAAAGGGGAACAGATACATTTCGCATCTGTGTAAGGGTGGAAGAGCTTTGGGGATGAAACGCGTTTCTTTCTTCTCGATTCCTTCCTGATCCCCCAGGCGATAAGAGTAATGCCGGCCATGCCAATTTCTTTCGTGCCTGATGAGAATGAGACTTTAAAAGAGTTGAAGCGGAATATGTAGGCTGAAAAATGGCAGTAGTGACTTCTTTCTTACACACATCAGAAGTAAAGAAAACGATAGAACAAACGATACAATAGCTGACGAAGTCTGCGTAGATACACGACGCCATATCATCATTGCAGTAGGAGGAGAAAAAACAAAACGCCTCCTCTTTCGTTCTTTTCTTCTTGACAAGCATCACACGAACAGGTGTATATACACTCGAGTTCGAGCAGTATGCGCCCATGCATAAATACTTGCATCGACAAAAATCTTTCTCTCAGACTGGTCATATAAACCCAGGTATCTATCTACCTCTCTATACATTCGTATATACACCATACCTTCTTCATGTCCAGGAAGAGAAAGTAGACAGTGGTGTTTCACCTAAGAGAGCAGGAGATAGGAAGAGAATACGATGAGGCTCTTTCTTCATACCTCTTGTTATATCTGTTCATCCCTAGTCTATTCGAGACATACCACGCAACTCTCCATTCCCTCTCCCGTTCCTCCGTCTTCGTCTCTCTCCGCTTTCTCCTGTCTCTCGTCGTCCTTCTCCCTTTCTCGATTCTCTTGGTTCTCTCCCTTCCTTCTTTTCAGGTAGTGAGAATATCCATATGTCGTTTATCTTGAGGCCAGTCAGCATCGTCGACAATCTCGACAACAGCAAAAGACTTCTTCCCCGCGCAGATTAAGCTCTGGTGTATCTTCATCTCTCTGTCTTCTTCGTCCTGGGCTGCTTTTTTTTCCCCTCGATCTTCCTCTCTTCCCCTTTCCTTTGTTCCTTTCCTTGTTTCTTGAGTCCCTGTTTCTCCAACATGTATGATGGCTAATATTCCTTTCTCGTTTTCGTCTTTGGAGGTCTTTGCTTTATACGAATCTCCGCCCTTTTCAGTTGCTTCCTTCGTGCTTGAGGAGAGAGACTGAAGAAACGTCCGCCTAGTTTTCCGTAGAGAAGATTCTTTCTTGGTAAAGACATTGAAATGCTTGTTGACGTGTATGTACACCTCGGGGTTGTCAGTCTTCTGGTGATTGATGATGAGACCTCCTTGAGCTGCTAGGCGTCTTGCAGCTGCACGAGAGGAACAAAGCTGAAGTTTAACGAGAAGCGAAGAAAGAGTTAAAGGTCTTCTAGGAGAAGAAAGATGAAGAGGAGAAGAATGGGAAGATTCTTGAGAGAGAAGCGTTGTTGTCATCTGCCCAGAGATACAAAGGAAAGACAGGGAGTGAAAGAAAGAAATGAAAAGAAAAGGAAACAGAGTACAGGAAGGTGTCTACTACAATACAGGGGCAGAATGCCTCCCTCATGTTCTTTTCTTTCCTGCGGTTCTTTTGTTACGCAGAGAAATGAGACGCGTGAAGAGATAAAGACGATAAAGAAAGAGGACATATATTTCTGAAGCGAGAGTTTCTATATACACTCAGAGGAGGGAGAGAGAACCAGAGGTAGACTCAACTAATACAGTAAAGAAGAGATAGAAAGAAAGACCAAGAACGGGGGGGAAAAAAGAGATATCGAAGGGAAGTGCATATACACCACCAGCCAATTCTGCTAGACTTCTTTCGAGGGGGTATCAATCACATGTCTTTTAAGACATACCCGTGCATGCTGTATATATATGTACATGCATGTATACATCTATCTGCAGATACTGAAATATACACATATATAATTATACATCCATGTGTATATACTGATGTCTGTTTGGCTGTAGCTACATATCTTTATGTAGTCCTAGCATTTACATATAATTCAATGAGAGATCTCCTTCTCTCGTTGGAGAGAGACATATTCATGAATGAACCTTTTTGTCTTGTTACGTTCTTCTTTCTCCAACATAGCTCGGTCTTTTCATGAAGGGAATTGTCAACTTTATTCTCATTTTCTTCTTTGCGGTGGGAAGCGTCAGTTCTGCTTACTGCACTGTCGACAGCTGATCTCTTCAACAGGTGTGTGGGTGGTAGAGGAGACAACAGGCCGAGACACGGATTGCCATCTGAAGAGGATACTGGCATTGACGATGATGCAGTCTCTCCTCGGCTTTTAAATCTTCCTCCGCCCCGTGCAGCTGCTATGACAGCTTTAACAGATTGTAGCGTCTCCTCTCCGTGTATTAGGCGAGTCATGTGATCTGCAAGGTACTCCTGTGTAAGACGCAAAGAAAGAAACGACGAAGTAAAGAGATACAAAGACCTGTCTGTTGATACGTTTTCTACTCACGTCAGCTATGAGAGAGAAGACACACAACTTCCAAATGCAGTTCGCTGTGAACCGCTTTGTATCGTCCCCCAGCCACTGTCTCTGCATATACATATATATCTGACTACGTGGTCCTTGTATGCATCCATGGAGACATGAGTAAGAATAAGTACAGGTATACCCCCGCAGAAGATAATTTCCCACTGATGACATGATTTGAAGTACATAGGAGAACGTCTTACTGAAGAATCATTTGAATGCACACCTAGCTGAAACAGCGCTCTTTCTCTGCATGCACTATGAAGCATACATATGTATGGTCACCCCCAGGCTTGTAGGTCAGTAAGACGTCAGACGTGAAGATAGTGGAAGGCGTTTTGGAGAAAGGAGATAAGTAAGAACGAGGATTCATAACAAAACAGGAAAAACGAGAGATGCTCCGGGGGTGTATGTACGCGTGCACCAGGAGAAGGGTAACGTCTTTGTAGTAACCACACGAGAATACATACCTACTTAGGACACTTATGTGTGTATATATCTACACGCGTACCAAACACCACACGATAAAACTGTCTGTGGATATACACATAGGTAGATACAGATACAGACATAGCTAGGCCATAGACCCTTTAGTCTCGTACTTTGAGAGAATTCAATCCATCCTTCTCATCAGTGTTCTTCTCTGCCTCTTCTTCTAGAGCTTCAAGTTCTTCGAGAGGAGTTAGACAGAACCATCGAAGCATTCTGAGAGAAAGAGAGTCAACAGGAAGCCGAGGAGAAGAAAGAGGACTCCAGAAATCTGTTTGATTCGAAGCAGAAGTCCTCAGTTATTTTCCACAAGTTTCTAAACTGTCCTTGAGCTAGCTGCTCTATACATGCTTCGCAATGGTACGCGATTAGGTGAAGGAAACAACTGACTGCCTTTCTTCTGTGGAAGGGTAGAAGCTCTCTTTCAAGTTTTCTTTGCTTCGTTGTTATCTGCTGACCAAGCGAAGAGAAGATGGCCACCTAGAAAAAGAGGAACGGACTAGGCGTACTGCCAGTTATACATTTACATGAGATGGAATGCATATATACAAAGACAAATGTTCAGGCGTACATATATATATATATATGCGCAGCTTGTCCAGCTATCCCCTACTACTGACTGACAGCTGAGGCTTCGTCCCTCTTTCTCTTTCTGCAATTTTCATTTTTTTCATCAACCCCTTACCATCTCTTCCCCTCTTTCAACCGAGCAACGACGAGCTCTCATCTGCTCCATCTTCCTTAAGTGTTGACAAGCCATCTGACTTTTGTATCTACGGACTATTTTACTTATCCCGAGTTATCTAGAGATACTCTTGGTTGACGTTATGTGAGGTTCATTCCTTATACCTTTTGATATCTGTATCAGGGACGTTTCTCCAGTACTGCCAGAACTGTATAGGAGATGTCCATTCACGTCTCAGCCACACAACACCCCCACCTCCTTTTCCGCCTTGGCCACAGCTCTTCCCCATCTTCCTTCCTTCTTCTTTTCCTCCTTCTCCTTGGTTCATACTAGCGGCTCTTCTTCTTCTCCCGTTTCCGTCTTCTTTCTCCCTCTCTTCCCCTCCTTCACCAGCAGTCTCCCCACCACCTTGTCCTCCCCACACTTCCCCTCTTCCGCTTTGTCTCTCCGCTTCCCCATTCTTAGACCTTTGACTAGTTGCCGCTTTGTTACTATTATCATTAAGAGAAGTATCTTGATGGATTCGAGAGAGAAGTAAGAGGGGTGTAGTGACAGCAAAGAGATGAAGATTATCTTTCTTTCTAGCCAGCTCTAAACCTGTTGCAATATTGCCCCACTGATCTCCTCCTCCTACCTGGCCCAAGACATTGAATCTCCTTCTCAGTTCCAACCAGTCGAGACCTTGAAGGAGAGAATAAGCTAAAGAGGAAAAGGGTAGGCCGTTCTCCTGAAGGTTCTGCTGAGCTGTTGAGCGTGTAAGAAGATGACTGACGGGGATAAGAGACGCGATCTTTGTTAAGAAAGAGAGACAAGAGACAGAGCTCAGCCACTGAGAATTCTCCACTATCAGTGCAGGGGGAGGAGGAAAGGTGTGAGAACAAGGGAAAGGTGACGATGGAGGAGTACGGGCGTGAGGTAAGCATCTCTGACGAGATGGGACCTTGCTGGAGAAAGAGAGAGATGAAGGTGAAGAATCAATACAAGAAGAGCTATTTTGAAAAGTTGAGAGATCTGACTGCGATCCTTTTCTTGACGATAAAGAAGATGATGAAGAAGAGAGAGAAGAAGACGAGAGAGGAGAAGAAGAACGAGAAGACGACGAGAAAGAGAAAATATTCCTGAGCTGCTCTATTATAACTTTCTTATTTTCTTCGATTGTTTCATATCTTCTTCTCTCTTCTTCGTTTCTTCCGTTTCCCCAGAGCTCTTCTTCTTTGCCTCCTCCTCTGTGTCTTCTCTTTTCCCCGCCTTTCTCCGCTTCAGTTCCTGCCCTTGAGACGTCTTCCCCTTCTCTTAGAAACCTTTCAAAATCAAAGAAACATCCACAAGAAATCTTCTGAAGCGATGAAGTAGAGTCCTTAAAGGCATATCGATCCTCAACTATATGCCGATTCTCATCAAATAAGACTCTCTCCCCCTCTCTCCCTCTGTTGGTCTCCTCTGTCTTCTCATCTTCAGCTTCCCTCTTCTTCTCCCTCTTCTTCACATCTTCTCTGAGACTGTTCTCAATCTCTCCACCCGCAGCTCGTGATCCCTCGTTGTGCTTGCTATGGAGATTCTTAGAAGGAATGAAAACTTGTTCATCGTCACTATTCTCTTTGTCATCATAACCCCCTCTGTCAGGTGAAGTAGTAGAAGAAGGTTTCTCCGTCTTGTGTTTCTTTGATAGCGTCTTCTCAGATTTCCCCGATGGATCCCCGACAAGAGTCGTAGCTGAGCCGAGGAGAATCACTGGCCTGACTGCATGCGATTCCTGCAGTCTTTTAAGAAGAAGAAGAGGCAGGAGATGCCCGGCATGTAGACTTCCTGCAGTTAAGTCAATCCCCATATAGAAGGATAAAGGCTCTTGTATTGGTGAACGTTGTTCTTCCTGCTTGAATGTGTCAATGCTCTTTTCAAGAGCCTCTCCGCTTACACCACCAGAAGGAGAAGGAGAGGGGGAAAAATAAGAAGAGGGAATAGGAGAAGAACTATCAGAGGGAGGAGAACATACAGAAGAAGAAGGATAGTGCAATTGTCTTTGATAGTTGTTTGTCCATTGTATGAGAAGGTCATCAAGTTGGTGAAGACAAGCGCCTTGAACTAGAAGATTTCTCTCTAAAAGATCGTGAAGAAAAAAACTCCTAAATGGGATGTTACGCGAAATCCTGGCTTGGGTATGATCAATAGAAGACGATTCAAAAGCTCTAGGACAAGTATCATTGATTTTCCTATCCCTCTTAATTGTCTTCGATATTCTCAGCTTCTCCTTTTCTTCGTCTTCTTGTTCTTTCTCTTTAGCAGCGAGACCATCGATACACAGCGACGGAGGCAAAGGCAAAGGCTTCAGGGGAACATCATCTTGTTCACTCCGCTTTCCTGCTTCTTCACCCTCCTCAAGTCTCCTTCTTCTTCTTCCTGTTTCTTCTTTCACTTCCTCCTCTTCTCCTTTCTCGATCTCCTTCTTCTCCACCTCATGACGATCATCACCGACTCCATCATCCTGTGTGTCTCCGTGCCTTCCATGGAGAGGAAGAGAAGAAGAGGAAAAACGGCGAGCTGCTCCACGTGCATCCAAGACTCCCCGCGGGACGGAAGTAGTGTAGTCAGACAAGTTTCCAATGTCTGAGTGAAAGGAAGGAACACAAATGCGAGAAAGACGTGAAACGGACTGGTCGTGAGGTGAAGATGATAAATATTTATGATCGGAGAAAGAAGCCTTTCTACTGTCCTTATCAAGGACGCCTGTATTCCTCTTTCGAAAGTAAGGATTTGAACGAGAGGAGAAGGAGAAAAAGGACGTTCGAGATGAAGAAAAAGGAGGAGAACGAGATACAGAAAGTAAATTTGGTCGCAGGAAGAACAACAAGGAGGCTATCTGAGAGCTAAAGAGACGAAAAGACTTTCTATCTTCTATGCATGTCCTGTCGGAAAGAAGAACCCTTGGAACCCTCAGGTACTTTCGTCGTCTTCTTTTCAGTCTCCCCTTCTCCCTCAGGCAATTTTCTTCTCTTTCCTCTTCAGAAAAGGAGGATTCCCTGTCATTCCTGTCTGACTTTCTCATGGTGTTTATCTTCTTCATCCTGCTTCCTCTTCTTTCTCTTGTCCTTACTACTCTGTCTGAGGAGTCGTTTGTGGTAGGAAGATCGATGAGATGCTTCTGCACGATAGGCGAAGGGTGAGAATAACGAGAGAGATCTTCTTGTGCATCTTCCTCTTGTTCCTTTGGTATGTGTTCCCATGGTGAATACCGCGGTCTTAGAGATGGCAAGACGGAAGAAAAGTTTCTCTTACGAGTGG
>NW_027155113.1:953-1259 GCF_002600585.1 Cystoisospora suis | reverse complement strand
AAGAAAGAGAGAAAGAGAGAACGGAAACAAGTCTCACTCGCTTCAACTCGTCCAGACTGGGAGAGAAAGTTCGACTAAAGGAAACACATAAATATCAGTTATCTTTCTTTACACGCTTCAAGTGACGGTATCAGATCTATTCGGCACTTATATCTCAAAGAAATCCCGACAGTTCCTTCTTGAGTGTACATCCACCACCCGGCAGCTGGCGAGAAGCCAGCTTGGCTGGCTTTTTCAAACACAACCTCTGCTACAGGTAAAAAGTAGAAAAGGATTCTTTCGTCATGAATGAGAACAACTAAGAGG
>NW_027155113.1:0-343 GCF_002600585.1 Cystoisospora suis | reverse complement strand
CTCCCTCCCTGCGGCCGATATAATGAACGAACCTCGTCTTCCTCTCCGTCTCTCTGTGCGTAGCCACCTGAGCAACTGGCTAGATCAGACGAGTTTCTGTTGTCCCAGTAGAACTGTCTTCACTTATTTGGATGCCCCAACCACACGGGGTGTAAATGCAGAAGAGACTGCTTCTTTCGTTCTCACTTTCCCCCCCCCCTTCGGGCTTATGCTAGGTATACACAGAGAAGTCAGTCTCTCTTTGGACAGTTCTCCTGAACTCATCGACTACGTCATCATATAGAGATATGTATGCATGTGTATATATGTATAGAGGTATGTGCATACCTATATATATATATAT
>NW_027155112.1:16905-17253 GCF_002600585.1 Cystoisospora suis | reverse complement strand
CTTGTGTATATCTGATGTGTCTCTATTTCGTGTCACTCCTCGATGGATGTGGAGATAAGGCCGCTTCTTTCCACGTCAGCACAAAGCGAAATGATCGTGAAAGCTTGAAAGACACAAAACTTTTGCTGAGGAAGTTTCGCCGGCATCTTCGCTGGCTAGAGAGCTCAAAATAGACCGCCCCTCTCCACTTCAGTTACAACTGGCCTCCCGTGACTGTCCTTTCTTTTTTCCATGGAATGGAATGACGAACCGGAACCTTCTGTTTCGATCACGACGAAAGAAAAACGTTCTGTTCTATCTTTCTCACATCCAGACAACCTCCGACCGTTCTTCCCTCTCCTCTCGTTC
>NW_027155112.1:0-16716 GCF_002600585.1 Cystoisospora suis | reverse complement strand
CCGATCCTTCTTCCCTCTCCGATGTTCCCCTACACTTGTACACCGTAACCACAGTGATTTTCTTCTACTTTCCTCAGTCTCTTCTGGTCTCCCCTCTGTGTCACCACTGTTTTCTTTTCTCGTTGCTTTCCTGCCGTCAGAGACGCACGGCGCTCTGTGTGTCTCACGCCGCAGAGTACGACTTCTACCACCCTACCACTCTTCTCAGGTAGTCCGACAGAAGCTTTACTTTTCTCCTTTACTGCACTGTGCGCTCCTTCGTCGCTGCAACCCTGTGACCAGGGGACACTCACCCCAGGCGCCTAGCAACACCCGCAAACATGTCCTAGCGAACGTATGTAGCTGGCTGCGCTTCTTGGGGCTTAGGGTCGGTGTTTTGAAGATATCGGCTTGTTTTTTCCGGACCTTGTGGACCAAAACACGGAAATGGTTCATTCTCTGACGGCTTCACAACACGGCACTGCTTATCCGCGTAGTCTTCAGCACAGCACCCTGGATTTTTCTTCAGGAGTCCTTCGAACACACGCCGACAGCGCCCGATATGGGGGTTACCCGACTCTTCACTTTGTCAGCCTTCACACACACACACACTCAAGAATTACTAAACTACACTGCGCAAGGACGCGATCATCACCTGTTTGTCGTTAGATTCATGGATTTCTCAGACGAGGTAAAAGACACCCGGCCATGCGTCGTACGAGCCAGACACACATTCTTTTAGTGCCTGCCATATGACACGGACTCCACATGAGAGAACTTCCTCACACTTTCGTTGGATTCTCCTGAGACTCCTGTAGGACGACTGCTACCTACACATACACCGCTGCCTGCTGTCCTCGGTCTCCACGGAGAAACTCCGCAGCTCTTTGTGACTTCCCCTCGTCAGATTACTTGGAAAGAAAGCCACTCTTCCTGTGCTCAGGCGCCCCGATGGATGGACACGACATAAAGGCTATGTTATTCTATCATTGTTCCATAGACCACGGCTTTTCGCATTGTTGGTCTTCTTCAGCTTGAAGGTTTCCTATGGAGAGGAATTCTGAAGCACGCAAGCACCCTGAACCGCTCGATCATCATCTATGTTGCCTGTCTCTTTGCTCTGTCACTCCGTTCATCTCTTTATTTGGCGTTTGCGTCCTTCCTTCAAAGAGCGGCAAGAGCCTTGTTGAGCCCTTCAACATCTTCAATCGATTTCTGGAAGTGCGCCATTTCTTCTTGATTCAGATCTAGCTCAATCACTTCTTCTATCCCACCCCCCCCAATCACCGTCGGCACTCCTACAAAGAATCCTTTCACACCATACTGACCATCACAATACGCACTGCAAGGAAACACTCTCTTCTCATCCTTCAGAAATGCCTTCGCCATAGATATAGCTGAAAGAGCGGGGCAGCAATAGGCTGATCCATGGCCTATTAGACGGACAATCTCTCCACCGGCATTTTTCGTTCGATGAGCTATCTCTTCAAGTCTCTTTTCAGTGATCTTTCCTTTCTTAATGAATTGGTGAATAGGGAAACCATTCACGGTGACGTATCTTGTCAGTGGAACCATGAAATCTCCATGACCACCGATAACCGTTGCTTGAATGTCCCTAGGCGAAACATTGAGCTCATCGGCAAGAAATCGCCGGAATCTTCCCGAATCCAAGACATTCCCCATGCCACAGACCATATGCTTTGGTAGTCCGCTTGCTTCATACATACATTTCACCATACAGTCAAGAGGATTGGTCACGACTATGACAAAAGCTCTCGGTGCGTACTTCTTGATACCTTCAGCTACTTCTCGAATGATCTTCGCGTTGAAAGGTAGAAAATCTGTACGGCTCCATTCGTTGTCACTCTTCCCCGGTGCTTTTGTTAAACCAGCGGTCACGATCACAACGTCCGCCCCGGCGATCTTTTCATACGATTGAGCGGATTCAACCGTCACATTTGTATCTGCTACCGCTGTCACCTGGGAGTTATCTAGGGCTTTCCCTGCTGGCATGTCTACAAGACACACACGTTTTACCACAAGAAAGGAAAGAAGAGAAAGAAGAGACAATCACTGAAACCTTCCCGTCCATATCTTGTTGACGGAATGAGAGTGCGCTACGTCCTGGGTCATCTCTCATTCCGATTACTGGGTCTAGCAAAGACAATTAACTCTATAGTTTCCCCTGCCTACTTCACACATCATCAGGCTGGTAACAGTCCACGTCCCCTACAGGCACACATACACTTCTTCTTTGGGTCTTGCGTGATCCCCTGACACTTGTCAGTTAAGCGAAGACTCGAGACGGTGTCCTACACTGCGCTACACCTGTTTCAAAGAAACTAAGCGTTACGTCTTCAAATGAGACCTTGCGAAGTCACACATTCTCTGCAAAGCTCAGGAAGCCACGAAGGAGTTCTAAGTAGTGTCCTCCTCTCGAGACTGAGAAGCCTCCAAGCTTTCTCATTCACAGTGACCCCTCGGTAGGATGCTGACTACAGCGATACGAAGAAGCAACACTGACATCTTCACAATCCAGAACGGCGGCATCTCGATGTCCCTCCGCGAGCAACGAAGGCATACACACTATGGTGGTGTCGTGTTTAGGTTTATTTTACCCTTTACAACATCGAAAAGCACGACGTCCGCAAGCTCCTCAAGAGCGCAGAGATACCCCATCGTCGTTCCGATCATGCCGGCACCGACCATCGCAATTTTCTTTCTTCGAGACACAGTCTCGTGCCCCATGATGACGGACGAGAAAGTTAGGTCACAAGTTCAGTCAGTGTCAAAGCTGTAGGTGTAGTACTAATCGTAGAAGAAGTGAAGTGAAAAAGCGGCGCCGAAGACACACACGCACACCTAGCCATCAACCCGCTTCTCGGGTGTGCGTACACACGCTCCAATGGCTAGAAAGCAGAGAAAGAGTTCAATTTGGGGCGAAGCCGCTTTAAGCACGTGTTCCTGACGATGTTTAATGTAACACTAACAGACACAGTCGATAACGATAGTATCCATCATGTCTTTCTCACGAGCAGATCGAAGAGAGATTCAACTCAACTATCATACCACCCCCTTATCATGTCCACTGTCGTCCAGTTCCGAGTGCGCGTGTTGACGAACGACGGGTGTCCATCCCCGTCTCTGTCGCCGTCTCTCTCTTTCTCTCTGTGTGTCTCCCTGTCCCTGTCTTTTTTCCTAGGGACCATGCTTTCGGCCGTGTGAAGTGCCTTGACACCCTTCCTCGTGTTGGAAGCGTACAGCACCCCTATGTCTTCTCCCTAGACTTTTGAGTTTTTCCCTCCGAAATCCGACGGAAAAGACACGGAAGAAGCTAGAGAAACCCCTGGGGCTTCCTCCACCCCTTCCGGCATGGAAACGGATTTTCCCACTAAGTCCGGCTGAATCCATTCATTTTCCTCTACCCTGCAGTAGAGCGTAGAGGTATATTCATGTGAGAATGAATATTCTCTCTCACGTCTACCTGCGACGGTGGAGTGAGACCGTCCGAAGAAGCACACAGAGACAGCCAGTGCTACTACCTGTCGAGTTCGCTCCTGCCTGTCCAGCGAAACAGCAGATACATACGGGACGGCTGCCCTGCAGATCGCTTGAATGCACGGACAACGTCCTGAGAACCTTGCGAAAAGAGAAAAAAGACGTAAAGACTAGTCGACTGGTCCTTTCAGGAAGATCTGCTCCATCGAAGTCAATGGCCAGGATGGCTAGCTGAACCGGAGAGGAGACCGACGGGGAGGCAAGGAAGAGGAGCCGAAGAGAATGGGCTCACACACATCGTCTCACGACTGTTTGAAAGAATTTCTCAGCTCACCTGCATTAGAGAACTTACTGCCTGTCGAGGCACGTTCGAAAACGCTTCTTTCGTGTCTCTCTCTACGCAGGCAGTGTAAAATCTCATTCGAACTTGCCGTCTCTTAGTGACAAGAAAACTCCCTAATTCGAGGCAAAACCTGTCAAGTCCTATCGATCCATCAAGAATCGATCTTTTCGTACCGATCGATCGAGAATCTCTATCTTGTTTTTCCTCAGTCGATCTATCTCTGTATCTCTAATTTACCTCTCTCTATTTATATTCAATCTATCTGTCTTTAGTCTATCTTTTACCGATGTATCTATCTTTAATCGATCGATCTATGTGTTTCTAATATATCTTCAATCGATCTCTCTATCGTCCAATCTTCATTTCCTTCCTTCTTTCCTCGTGTTGTAGAGTGGCATAAAGTTCTTTGCTTGCGAAGTAAAGCTTTAACAGAGCTCAGTCTCTTCTAAAGACTCCATTCTTATTCGGTTTATCAATCACTCATGTTGCATGAAGAAGAAGAAGTATGCAACTGGTTCCTCTCAGGTGTATATACAGCTTCAGCATGGAAGATGGGGCCATTAGGATCATCGCTGTTTTCATCAAGGTCGGAAGAAAGATTTTGCATCTAGAACACACAAGCACCAGTAGATCAAGCAACGGCACATGCACCCTGTCCCTCTCCCTCTCGCTCTTCTCTTTCTTCATCTTGCAGAAAGAAAGAAAGAAGGGACATCAAAATCGATGTATCTCTCATTTACGTCTATGTAATTAAACTATTCAAGTTCATGGCAAATCGAAAGGAATTACGGGTACTTCATTACACTTCTTTCTTTCACTGCATCTTTATCAATCCATTCATCTATCTATCTCTCTTTCTCTCTCTCCTTTCCCTTTTCTTTTCTTCTTGCTTAAAAAGAAGAAGACGGCTATGAAAATCGCATTTCATAAAGACGCAAGAATGACCTCAGATGAAATAGCGCGCACGAGAGAACCTCGTGAAGAGGTTGATATCGAAGAAGCGAAAAAAGAACGGCAAGACAAGACAAACTTCCTTATGTACCTACACCTTCTATGCCAACTCATCATAAGATAGACATAAGAACTACAGCGATCCAACATACACACATCCAAATCTCTATCGATCGATCTTTATGCCTTCACGAAGGAACGAAGAGGCTTAGACCCGATGTATATAGATGTGTATAATGAAGTATATACATATATATATATATGTGACTTTAGTTTATATACGCATATATATGAAGTCTCTGTGTGTATATAAAGAGATCAAAAGGAATACTGTCTTGTGGTAATGCTGGTAGTGTGTACATACACCGCAAACCCGAGACGACCATTGAGCGAGACCACTACATTCTCAAATACACCCCCGTCATTATTTTCTTTTTCTTTTCTTCTCATTCAAATCTCTTCATTCTCCAAAAGAACTTCCATCCAAGAGAAAGAAATGCACTACAGACAGCACCTACCTCGCACTCTCCTTTCAAATGCCTACAGCCCTCTACCTCCCTCTCCATGCAGTCGCTTATACATGTATAACTCTATCCTGTCTATATCTCATATAGACATCGATCTGAATAGATATGCTTGAAGGCTTTCATGCACATATATATATGTATATATATATATGTGTATGAAAGACTTTAAGCGAAGAGTTTCTCTAGATCTTGTTCGTCTACATCGAGATGCCCTCGAGCGTTTTCATTTTCAGCAAAGGTGGTGACAGAATCGATCCATTTGACGTAGATATCTTCATGGTTTGTAATGAAAGGAACGGCCGTTAGTCTCAAGAGCTCCAGCATTTCTTTCATCGTCAGACTTCCTGAGTCGCCTAATACGCGGTCAAGGAGAGGTCTAGGAATCTCATACTCTCCTTTTCGCTTGATCGAGTTCTCTGCATTTACAGACAATACAAAAGGCAGATAAAGAACAGACAGAAGGAAAGGGATTTTAAGACACTGAGAAAGATCCGAAAGCGGAAAGGAAGAAAAGAGATTGAGAAAGAGTGAGAGAGGACATCCCATTTATTTCGAGTTCTATCTCCCGATCGAGTCGATATACACAGGTCCTTAGATTCAAGCAGAAATATAGACACATATACACACATATACCGTCATGTCTCTGCATGATATATCAACGTCCATACAAGTGCATCTATCATAGATGAAGCAACCCATACTTCGTCTACACAAGTATGTTCCTCTACGTACACAGTGTACAGGATACGCACGTATATCACATAGAGACATCTCCACACTAGATACAGGATACGCACAACACATCTATACAGAGTATAGACTGTGTAGTGTATAGACTATATATATATATAGTCTATACACTACACAGTACATATATATATATATATATACATACAGTATACACAGAGTATAGACTATATATATATACAGTATATACAGTGTATAGACTATGTATATATACAGTATATACAGTGTATAGACTATGTATATCTATAGATGATCTTGCGAGTAGATGTGGGTCGTTGACTGAGCGATCGTTATGTGATCTAGGGTATGATCTGCAGTAAGAGAGTAGTGTAAAAAGCTCGACGCAGCGAAGAGACTTCTTTGAAGAAGAAATGAAAGAAAGAAAGAGAAAGAAAGAAGGAAAGAAAGAAAGAGTTTCCTCGTTGTTTGAAGGCTTACGAAGCTCTTGAATGAGCCTCTCTTGCTCTTTCTCGCGAGACCCAAGACGTACAGACAGAAGGCTTGAATCTACACAGCCGCCACACACACACACACTACGAAATAGAGACATAAACAACAGACATAGATGCATCTTCATGTTCTACACCCAGAGATATTAAAGATAGATAGTATGGTATATGCATGCGTAATATTTATATACATATGTAGTATTTATATACATATGTAGTATTTATATACATGTGAGTATTAGGGTATGAGTCGAAGAGTATATATCTATCTATCTATCTAGATATTTACATGCATAGACCTTGAATACTACCGACAGTTGAATCTGTATGAATGAAAAGAAGACGACAGTGTCTACAGCTACATACATGGTATCTATGGTGTCTACATGGAGAGGCTCACCTCTATACTCGTGTCTACACCTGTTTCAGACGTCTCTCTATACGTAGGAAAGAATTCTACTAGGACGCAGTACGTAGGAGGAACAACGAAGGAGCACGTAAGAAGATAGATCCTACCCTTTGCACGCAGATAGATAGATTAGGACATCTGCGTAGGTGTCTATACACTCCAGGCACGTATAGACAACACTATAGAGAGCTACTCTTCTATTCCACGTACAGTGAGAGGGTTTAGCTTTTTCACAAGAAAGACAATTCAAGACTGAGACAGAAGGAGCGTTAGGATTCTCCTTTTCTATTCTTGCCAATTCCCTCTTTCTTTCTCTCTCTCTCTTTCAGTCCACCCCGCGTCTCTCCTGTGGGTTTACCTTCGGCGGCGAGTGTAATCTGTTCTTTCGCCTCTGCAATTCAAATCAAAGCAAAGAAAGAAAATGAGGGAAAATGAAGAAGAAGAAACGTGTGTGTATGAAGATGTATGTATTCCTGGATGTATGCATATGTATATACATATGGGTGCAGTCGCTATGCATAGAGATGTATGTGTGCCTGGACACCCCGTGGGGGGACTGCAGAGTGACGAGACTTGGCATGCATGGAGGGATAAGATCGAGGTGAGACAACTAGAACACACTCTGCATGCAGACAAGGAGATACGGAGAAGATAGAGAGAAGGAAGAGGTGTGAATTGCCGACTTCTTTCATATCATGCTTGAAGTGTCTATAGCTCGGTGTAGAGGGAGAGAAAGTAAGAAGGACACACCGTAAGGAAGGGAAGATATAGTATGTCTAGTCACCCTCGATAGTCATTTTATGAATTTGCTTTTTCTCTTTTCTCTCTCTCTTCTCAAAGCTCCTTGATCTTTTCTTCTTTTCCTTTCCTAAGCTTCTAGGCCTACCATAATGAATGCGGGGAAGTACAGTCCAAGCAGCAAGCGGCTAAAAAGAAAGACACCTCCTCTACATAGACATGAACCAAGAAAAGATCACCTTTCCTCCGCATAGCCCATCTCCCTTTATCGCTATCTATTTACCTATCTTCAATCTATCTATCTATCTACCTATCTCTATCTATGTATCTATCTGCCTATGAATCTACCTATCTTCAAAGAATCTGTTTATCTATCTATCTTTAATCTATCTATCTTTATCTATCTATCTATCTTCACCTTGAAATATCTGTCCTCTATGTGTCCATAGATCTCTCTGGAAATCTGTGTGCCTCCCTATTATTTCTCAGGACCACTTCATTCAAAATGTGCTGCTCCCCACCCTCCCTTCACAATAGGAAGAAGAAATTGAAGAGATAGATCATCTCCTTCTTGCAGAAAACAAGAAGACAAATAAAGGAAAGAATGAAAGACCTCCATCATTTTTACTTACGTAGAGATTGGACGAAGAGAATCGACGGTAAAGAAGAAGAAGAAGAGGTGAAACCTCCTTCTTTAGTTAGAGAGCTCGCGGGGAAGCCGATGAAAACACCGTCACCGGCAAGCGAGCTCAATAGGAGCAGAAGAAGAAAAGATGAATGACGAGGACGTTGGATAGAAGTAGAATAAGTAAGAGTGAGAGACTTCATTTTGAAGCCACCAGGAGCGACAGAAAGAGAATGTTTTCTTTCTATGCGTCCAGAGGCGTAAGAAGACAGCCACGATGAACGAAGAGATATTTCTTCTTTGATCTTTACTACGGTACAAAAGAGCATGTATCATTCGCGCATTCAAGAAAGCAATCACATTCATACGGTGCACATTCTTTAAGAAGAAAAGGAAAAACTGGCCAAACGGTCGACGATCGCCCGGACGGGGACCGGACGAGGAAGGAAGGAAGGAAGATTTCGAAAGAGGAGGAGGCAACCACCGCCCCGGGTTAATCGATTTCTCTAGGCTGTATCGACTACTATTGTCTCCTCTTCTCTATCTACCTATCTATCTATGGGGCTGTGCCGACCGCAACAACTCCCTAAGCTGTTGTCTCTCTTCTTTTCACGGAGGTGTTCCAGCCAGCCAGCCAGGGGGGAGACCGGGCAGCCCCCCGCCCTCTTCGCCTTCCCCCCCTCGTTTGATCATCCAGGAAGGAGCGAGCCCTCGGTTTGTTCATTCATTCCGTCGATTAGCAATTGGATCTTCTTCGATGACCGTCACATCCACGGCCGACCATCGAGCCTCCCTTCGTCCCCCCGTCCACCACCCCCCCCGGTCGGTGGTGTGTGTGTGTGTGCGAGGGTCGTGGCTAGCTCGATGGTCGGCTGGGGTGTGTAGTGTTTGCATCGATGCTAGCTGTCGCTAGGAATAGGAGGAGTAGGGCAGTTCAGGCACCCACCGCCGGGGTTGTCGTTTTGTAAAGAAGTGAAGAAGATCATCTAGGCATCGCCCCTTTTCTTCCACCTTTCTCCCCTCTTCTCTCCGCCTTCTCTTTGCTTAAGCAGCCACGACAACAGCCACTACTACCACCAAAACGATTTGTAAGAATAACTAACGGCCAATTGCCGGGGAGTTCGTTGCATGGGAAAGGGGTGGCTCTCTAGGTGACTCTATCATCGCTGGCGCTTTTAGCAGTTGTTCCGTAGAAGAAAAGAAGAAAGGAGACATCCCCTTGTGAGGGATAGAGCTAGGAGGATTGGGGAGATACGAAGAAGAATGAATGAATGAATGGACAGTAGACATATTAAACGCTAAGAAAGAGGAAAGACGCTACTGATCAAAATGACGGAGTTGTGTGTTTCTTTGCGGAATTAAAAGAATCGGCTTTTGTCGATATCTGCCATGACAATGCATTGACCATCAAAAGACGTGATAGAGAGTTTCGTGCAGAAGCCTTCTATTGAAAGGAATCCACCCGTGTTACGATTCTCATCCGTCCCTTCAAAGAAGCAATCGAAAAAAGGCAGGAGGGGGAGGAGGAGGGCTTGGAGTTCGAGCTGTCTAGTAGCTGTGAACCCCATAACCTCTGGCCGTGAACAGCAGGAGAAGATTCATTCGTCATGCTATCTTCTTTTCTTCTTCGATTTTCTATGTCTAGAGATAGAACCTTGAACTGCTATCTTAGGGAACCAAGCACGCTTATGTTGTTCAAACTTGCCTCTTGTTTTGATATACCTGCATGTAGACAAAAGACGTGAAGAAAAATGAAAGAGTGAGAAAGAGAGAAAGAAAGAGTGAGAAAGAAAGAAAGCCTTTCTGGAGTCTTGGAGTATCGAAGGATCTAGGTGCTCCGTGAGGTTTCGGTGGGGATTGAGAGGAGTCATCTTCGGATAGGATAAGGGCGAAGGAGCCGTCCCTCTCCCAGCTAGTTAGCTAGCTCACGGGAGATTCAATGGATTGTCTCTCTATACCTATATATAGATAGGCGCAAACACATATACATGTAGAGAGACAGAGAGAGCAGGGTATACACCGTTTGAACAAATACCAAGTAGTGGGGTGTCGTCTCTCTGTCTTCATCTCTCTCAAGACATCGAAGGTAGTTTAGTGTCTTTCGTCTCTCTTCTTCTGTCTTTTCCCTTCTTTAGAACTACAAAAGCCTCTTCAGCTATCTGCGTCGAAGCTAGGGAGATGACACGCAAAGAGAGAAGAAAGTCTTCGAATAAATGCATTATTCTCCACATCGCAAATCAAATGAAAAGAAGAAATCTATCTAGTATATGTATATATATATATACATATACGTAGATGTATGTCTTCAACGTATGTATGTGTATGCCTTTCCTTGTATGAGATTTCTTTCTCTTTTTTCCGAACTGTCTATGAGGAGAAAACCTCAAGGATGAAGAGAGTCGGCAACGTAACTCCTCCTACTGCTACTCCCCTCTCTTCTTTACTACTCCTACTACTGTGAGACAAGAAGAGTCTTCATGATCTTGTCTTCTTCTTTCTGCATTCTCTCTCTCTCTCTCGTGTTTCTTTCGAGAGGGCATTCATGGAGACAAGACATGACCGGAAGAAGAAAAGAAGTCTCTTAAGGAGCAAATCAAGGGAGAAGAAAAACACTCGCTTTACTCACGGGAGGCGCCCCTAACAAGGAGGTAGAGTGAAGTCTCGAGGAAATCTCTCTGTCTCTGTCTCTCTATCATAAACTATCAGACCAACAGAAGCGCTCAAAACGGCAATTACATATACATCCCTCTCCAAGTATATATATATATATACATACATTTTATAGACATGTATGCTATATACCGTCTCTATATGTGTATGCTATAGACCATCTCTACACGTGTACGCTATGTATGACTATATATATGTATATATGTAACTCCATAGCCGTATATCCGGATGGATGTATATTGTCTATTGTATAAGTGTATGTGTGAGCAGTGCCACCTGCGTCCTTCGCATGCGCATGCAGTCAGCCGTCTGACTTCATCGCAAAGAAGAGAAGGGGAGAGATTCATACGAAGAAATGGATCGATCCTTTGCTAGGAAACACGAGGTGAGACATCCAGCGAGAGAAAGAAATGGAGATCCATTTCTATCAAGTTTGAATGAAGCGGAAAGAATAAGAAGATTGCAACATCGAGAAAAGACTTCGGTCAAGAGAATCGGAAGACAAGGAAAAAAAAGAAAAGCGGAAAAAGAGACAATGAAAACATCGACGAGGTATCTCTCGGCTGTACATACACCACACCATCGATGTTGCGACAATGAAGATGATAACGATGATCATGTTGGGGTGTATGTACACCTCAATAGACCGGAAAACAGGAACGAACGGAATTCACATGGATTTCTCTTTGAGAAGATTTTTTTTTTTCGTTCCTTTCCTTTTAATTATGGAGCAAGCATTCACGATCATCCTGAAGAGAACAATTTACATCTATATACTAAAGAAACCTTGCCATTTCTTCTTTCCTTCTTGCTATCCTCACTTTTTCGAAAGAAGAGAATTAAAAAGTCTCTCACTTCTCTACCTGTCTTCTTCTTCTTTTTAAAAAGTCTCTAACCTGCTGCGTCTCCTATACAAATCTACTCCCTACACACACCTGCTACTACATACATATATGTATATATATATATATATACATAGGTATACGTACGTATATATATAGAGAGATAGATATGTTAGACATATGTGTAGACATATCATACAGGTATCTTATACAGGCATAGAACACAGCTACGCAATGCCAAGGTGTACGTCAAAACTCTATATAATAGGAAAAGTCTGGACGAGTCGAGTCTAGATTGAAAAGACTAATCGATGAAAGAAAACAGATCGATACATCAATATATATTTATCTGAAGAGACATTCCCGTCCCTATCTCTCTCCCTATACATGTCGATCTAGAACCCCTCAAGTCTACTTCCTGTATGTACAGTACGTCTTCCGGGTAGAGAGGGTTACTCTCTTCTCACACCGCTAAGAAGAGAAGAAACAGTTAAAGAGAAGCTTCTTTTCTCTTTTCATCTTTCCTTTCCTATTTAGTAGACAGTGCTTATTCTTCTATCGATCATAACTCCCCCTCTATCTTCTTTTTCTTCTCGTCTTATAGAAAGTCACTGAAGAAACACCTAAGAAAGGAGAATGTATCACTTCTATTCGTTCTACTGCCATCCCTTATCTCTTCGCTTGCACCTCTCGAGGCTCTTTCTCTATTCTCTCTCTCTCCATCACTTCTTCTTCTTTCTTCATGACCTTCTTCTTCTCTTCCTTCTCTCAACCTTCCTGTATTTCTTGAAGTAGAAGAAGAAAGGGTCTGCGTGTTGCGTAGACCTTCTCGTTCGTGGGTATTCTCTCCGCTATTTCTCCCTTGTTGCAGAAGAGAAGAAGCAGAAGAAGAGAATCTCTGGAGAAATCCTCCTCCTCCTCCCCCTCCTCCCTGCTGGGCTTGTGCCTTCTGTATGAGAACGTTGATATCCGCTCGACAATTAGGACAGGTGCTATTTCGTCTCAGCCACGCATGCACGCACTGCCAGTGGAAGACATGTCCGCAGGGAAGGATAATACTCAAATCTCTCTCTTCTATACACAGTGTACACACAGTGCATGCAGGTCTCTCATAAGAAGATAAAAGAAGCTCTTCCTTCGCTTCTTCTTCTTCTTCTTCTCGGTCTTCTTGCCCTTCTAGGACTCTTCTGTCCACACCTGGCGAAGGTTTCATTGGACGCTCATCTCGTGAAGAAGAAGCACCCCCTCTCTCCATCTTCGTCTTGCTATTCTTAGCGGGGAGATCTTTTTTGATCTTCTCTTCTTCTCTTTTCTGTTCCTTCGGCAACTTTCCTTTCTCTTTCATTCCATGATTCCCCGCATAGCTATCTCGCCTTCTTTCTCCTGTCCCCATCATCTCTTCTCTCTTGTCTCTTTCTTCTTCTTCTTCATTCTTTTCTCGTGTGTCCGAACCTCTACGAAGAATACCATCGTTTCTCTCCTCCTCTTCTTCTGGCCTCCCTCCGTCACCTATCTTCTTCTTCTTCTCCAACATATCTCCTTCTTCCTCCTCTTCTGTAGTCTTTCTCTTCTCTAGAGAAGTAGAGCCAGAAGAAGAAGAAGGAGAGCTGGCGCGAAGCTGGGCAGTCTCTGAAGAAGAAGAGGTCTTTCTCTTGAGCTCGCACATTTCGGGAAAGTTGCGGAGATAAAATTTGAAGTTGAAAGGCCGGACGAGATTTTCTTGAAGAAGATCGACAACTCTATCGTTAATGCCTCGGCTACTTGAATGGAAAGCAGACGATGGTATCACACGGAGAAGAGCTTGCGGATCAAGTCTCTATAGAAGAAGAAGAAGAGGGAGAAGAAGAAGAGAAAAAGAGATAGAAGAGAGAGAGATGTATATATGACGGAGAGGTTTGCAAGGAAGGAGAATTAGATCGAGAAAAGAAGTAGTTCGAGTAAGCACACTCTTTGAATTCTCCTCCTTCCGAGAGAGGAAGAGCATACTAGACAGAGAGATAGATACATACACAGAGTGTAGACACATAGATAGAGAAGCATAAATAGATTGAAGATAGATGGATTACAGCTAAGTAGATAGATAAGCATAGAGAGACTGCTGAAGATACATAGTCAGATGTATCGTGGAAATCTGAATATAGATAGATACGAAATGTCGAGATGTGTAAGAGTACAGCAGATGGTGTGGGGATTCATCGTATCTAGTCATGTGCAGACACCCATCTAGCAGTAGACACATACCTTGGCCTGGCTAGCTACCCTCCATACATACAAACATGCTTATCTCTATACACCTGCATAGACATCCGCTCGGGCAGACATGCCATCTATAGTAGTTAGCTACAACATAAATACATCCCTCACCCACCCTCCTGCTGAAACACATCTATGCATACAGAGACAGAGAGAGAGAGAGACATATGCATACCAATAGACCTATATATATAGAGAGAGAAAGAGCGGGAATACACATACCGACCATCGTAAACATATGTAAGGCGCCTGTACATGTACCCTCCTGGTCTGTCTGCGTATCTGTGGACTCGTACACATCTACCAAACCATACAGAGAGACGCCTTGCATCACGCATACAGAGAGAACACTCATACAGACTTACAAGCACCTATGAAATACCTATATGCACTACACAGGCGTATGCCTATCCACCTCTACAGACACGTCCTACCTCGGGCTATTCGTGCGTGTGAGGTATCTTTCTTAAATCTCTTTCCTCTATCAGCAATGTGTATGTATGTGTATGTGTATGTATGCTTATGGTCATACCTGGGCTGCGGCAATGATGGCATAGGGCTGAAGCCTCGTAGGAAGCCTTCGTATTCGCGCCAAAACATCGCGAGGCAAAATATCCAGTATCGTCGGCAAAACACTACCTACACAGCCACACACAACGAAAGAAAGCAAGATAAAGAAAGAAAGAAAGAAAGAGATAAAAAGCACAAGAGAGAAAGATAACTAAGGAGAAAAGGAAAGACAGTTTCTAAGAAAGAGAAGTGAAAGTTAAATAGGTAAAATGTGGTGTGACTCTGCGCCTCGAGAGTTGTACGTCTGCCTCTCTCTCTCTCTCTTCTTAGTGGCAGTAATAGTAGTACGAATAGGAGTAGTAGTAGTAAAGGGAGTGGTCGTGGCAGGTAATTTGAGTCACAGTGAAGGGGGAGTCGGCCGGTCGGTCACTACTCTCTCAGTCGCACTCCTTTAACCCACCCTGATGAGAAAGAAAGAAAAAGAATGAGAGAAGGAGAAGAAAGGAGAAGAAGAGAATGTAGCTGATAGCTGACATAGATCTTTCTCTCTAAGGCGGAATGAAGGAGTTTGTCGAGGCTAGACTTCTCTAGTTAAAGATAGATTAAAAAAGATAGATTAAAGATAGATAGCAAAGATCAACTTCTGAAGGACAGCTGTCTTAGAGGAGAGATGAAGATGGTATAAGAGACAGAGAGAGAGAGACTGGAAAAGATGAAAAGGAGGAGAAAGAGAAGAACGGAGCAAGAGTCGTGAGAAGGTCGTCCATACCTTGATGGTGGACAATCGTCTCTGGTCCTACACGTGCATAAAGACATGACTCGGGCTCGCTAGCTATCAACTTAAACTCCACTCCTCTGTACATACACCGCAAACAAGAACAGCAAGAAAAGGAAGAAATATATCTTCACTAAAAGAAGGTCTCTACACAAACCCTTCGTCTCTCGCTTCTTCTCTCTCTTTTCACACAGAACGTGACAGCTCCCCAGACACTAAGAGAAGTCTTAGTTACATACCCCCTCCTATCTCTCTACTACTACCCAAGTGCTTAGACATATATCTACACGCAGACATGCATGTATGTATATACAGATATATGCATACATACATATAGGTATAACTGCATGCAAAGAAAGAGAACATACCCGGTACATCCACATATATATAGATAGATAAATAGATTCAATAGATGGAATGTGTGGGGGTGGTATACACCCTGTCTGTATGAAGGGACCCTTTGATCAATCGTCGAGAGGAAAGAGAAGAAAAAAGAAAAGAGAAAGAAGACCAGGAAAGAATCACGCTCTTTGGAGATACACTTTGACTTTCTTCTTTTTCTCTTCTCTACGAGAGATATTCGAGGAAGAAGAAGAAGAAACTCTGTTTCTTCTTTCTCTCTGGTGGTCGTGCTTCCTCTCTCCTAAGTCCCGTCCTACCCTCTATCTAGTTCACGACTGTTGTATGCATACATCATACATCTACCTATATCTATCTGTCTATACATACAAGCCTTTACCGACACACATGGATACGTATAAGGACGTAGACATGTAGGTATGTATACATACATACCTACATGTCTACACATCTCACACACGTAACACCTACTTGCGCCACATATATATTTATATAAAGACATATATATATATACATGGAGAGATACACATATAGAGAGAGAGACAGATAAATATATATATATATACGGAGAGAGAGAGAAGAGATATATACATATATATAGACATCAGTCTAGGTATCTTTAATCTATCTGTGTCTTTGACCAATCTAGGTGAGAGTATAAGAGAGAGAAAGAGAAGAGTGCTTCTCTTTTTCTTTTTCTTTCTATCATGTTGTGTGTGTCTATCGAAGTTGTGTGGATAGGCAGGTACCTGTATGTATAGACATCTCCTCTGCGAAAGATTCTCCACTTATTCTCGAGAAGAAAAGGCTTAAGATAATCCTCATAGAAATCGAAAATATACGTCGTGGGAAGAGTATCAGAGAAAGGTACAAAATGTACACGATAAAACTCTCCGTAAGGATCTAACGAAATGTAGATACACTGCGCACAAAGAAAGACAGACAAAGAGAAAGAAAGAATATACATCGACTGAAGAAAAAAGAGAAAACAAAGTGGCGAGAGAGACAAGAAATGTTTGGAAGAGAGAGAGAAAGAGAAA
>NW_027155111.1:0-296 GCF_002600585.1 Cystoisospora suis | reverse complement strand
CCTCTTCGGCGGCTAACTCGGCGTTCTGGCAGTCCAGTTCGTGTGCCGCACCTCCGGTGAGGGTGTCCCGTCCTTCCGGCCCGTCCAAACTGCGCAGGAGGTTCCCCTGTCGTCGATTCCCTCCTGGCGTTCCTTGGGGCTCTATTGCCCGGGCGGCGAGCAACTGATCTTCGTCCCCGGGGCCTCTCCGAGAGTCGAGCGTGTACCGTTGTACGCCTCTCGGGTCGCTCTGCCTACTCTAAGTCCTACTTCATGCTATTCTGGCCGGTTTAGGCACATTCTCACCTCCCTCCGCT